>NW_010160443.1:0-1168 GCF_000695765.1 Mesitornis unicolor | reverse complement strand
CAAATTCCTAAAATATTTGAGATTTCGTGGTGAAATTTGTAAAAAAATTGAGATTTCATGGGCAAAATCACCAAAAAAATGAGATTTGGGGGTTAATTTTTCAAAAAATTTGAGATTTGGTGGTCAAATTCCCCCAAAATTTGAGATTTCGTGGTCAAATTCGCAAAAAGTTTGAGACTTCATGGCCAAATTCACAAAGAATTTGAGATTTGGGGGTTAAATTTTCAAAATAGTTGAGATTTGGGGGGTAAATTCCTAAAATATTTGAGACTTTATGGCCAAATTCACCAAAAAATTGAGATTTAGGTGTTAAATTTCCAAAAAATTTGAGATTTTGTGGTCAAATTCGCAAAAAAATTGAGATTTGGAGGTCAGATTTCCAAAATAGTTGAGATTTGGTGGTGAAATTCACAAAAAAATGAGATTTGGGGGGCAAAGTCACAAAATAGTTGAGATTTTGTGGTCAAATTCGCAAAAAAATTGACATTTCATGGCCAAATTCACCAAAAAATTAAGATTTGGGGGTTAAATTTCCAAAATATTTGAGATCTGGGGGGCAAATTCCTAAAATATTTGAGATTTCGTGGTCAAATTCGCAAAAAGTTTGAGACTTCATGGCCAAATTCACAAAGAATCTGAGATTTGGGGGTTAAATTTTCAAAATAGTTGAGATTTGGGGGTCAAATCCTTAAAATATTTGAGATTTGGGGGTCAAGTTTCCAAAATATTTGAGATTTGGGGGGCAAATCCCAAAATATTTGAGATCTCGTGGTCAGATTCCCCCAAAAAATGAGATTTGGGGGCCAAATTTCCAAAAAAAATTGAGATCTGGTGGTCAAATACCCCAAATATTTGAGATCTGGGGGTCAAATTCCCCAAAAATTTGAGATTTGGGGGGCAAATCCCAAAATATTTGAGATTTTGTGGTCAAATTCACAAAAAAAATGAGATTTCATGGGCAAATTCACCAAAAAATTGAGATTTGGGGGTTAAATTCCTGAAATATTTGAGATCTGGTGGTCAAATACACAAAATATTCGAGATGTGGGGGTCAGATTTCCAAAATATTTGAGATTTGGGGGTCAAATTTACAAACTATTTGAGATTTGGTGGTCAAATTCACAAAGAATTTGAGATTTCATGGCCAAATTCACAAAGAATTTGAGAT
>NW_010160442.1:0-17149 GCF_000695765.1 Mesitornis unicolor | reverse complement strand
CGCCCCGCCGCCACCTCCCACCTCCTTTCCGGCCGTCGCAAAAGGGGCGTAAAAGCGCCGCCCGGTGCGGGGAGGTTGAGGTAAATGTTGGGGTTTTTCTCCGGTGGCGATTGGGACGCGAGGGAAGGGGATTTGTTCTCCCGGTTCTGTGCGCTCTCCCAAGGGCGGGACGGGGTCCCTGAAGGAGACGGACGTCGTGTGGGTGAGAGGGGAGGCCCCTGAGGTCGGGCCTGGGCCTGTGCTGGGGGCTGGGGTACCCCCACCCGGCCTGGCTGCGGGTGGGTCCGGGCCGCTCCGGGGTCTGCTCCCTTCGGGCTAGGGGCGAAGCATTTGGTACGTCCGAGAGGTGCCCTTGTCCTCCCTCCTCTCTCCTGGGTGTTTGCTGACGAGCAGCCAGGCCCGGGTGAAAGTCCTGCGGGAGCTGGACGGTCTGGGGTTGTTTGTTTTGGAGGATGAGGCGCATTTGGGTTGGTTGGTTGAGAACCCCGGAGGGGTGGGGGGACGCAACCCTTCAGGAAAAGAGGAAAAGTGGCTCTCTTTCTGTATTGGAACTAATTTTTCTGATCATCCAGGACAACACTCACAGGGATCTCATAGGTGACTAAGTCTGATTTCCTGATAAACAGATGGGTGCAAGTCTGTCTGCTCCCAAACTTCGCGAGTTCCTGTGTAAGCAAGGCCCTGTGTGCTTGCTTTCTCCTCTCCTCCCGCTCCCAGGGCTTTCTGAGGCTGGCTTTTCACTGTCAGAAATTGCCTTAATTAAGCTGTGAAGGGTGGAAATGAGAGCGCTTGTTCTTGCGCCAGTGTTGGCCTTTGATTTAGGCAGGTTATTTTCCCTCCCCGGTCCGTGTGTTGCTCATGGCTTTAGGGATAGCTGCCATCTTCCCCTCTCAGCCTTCATTCTCCTGGACTTCACAACTAGTTGCGTTTCTGTTTGGTTATTTGTTTTCCTGTGGATAAGTAGCAAACTTTTCTTTTTAGTCTTCTTTCTCTACTGCTTCTCCTTTAGTTTGCGTGGGGAGTTAAGTGGTTTTGATCATCTGCCTTCCAGGGAGATGAAACATTGCAAGGGTCCTTGTTAGCACTGGAAATGCTGTTCCTGACTCTGTGTTTTCTTTTCAGAGCTGCCCCATGCTGGTGTCTGTAGGCTGTCTTTGAGCAGCTAGAGCTTGGTTGCTCCTGCTTGTTTCTTGCAGAGCTTAAAAGCTGAATAGGCAGTGAGCTTTCACATGAACTGGGTTAAATTTGGAGAAGAAAAAAGCCACAGCAAAAGCGAAATAAGGAACAGCAATCTGAAAAAAAATGCATGCAACTGCCTTTAGGTGGTCGTTCAGCCTCAGCAAAGAGGCAAAGCTGCTCCAAACCAATTTAACTTAAGACTTCTCTGTATTTGTACTGGTTTTAATGCCATTGTTTGTTAACCTAGGTGGTATAGGTCTGTTATGCATTGCCAGGAGGGAGACGTGAGGGGACGACTGTGCCTTGGTCTGTAACATAAGTCAGTGGTGTGGTGTAAGTTTCTGCTGCTGCTGAAACTGAGGCTGGTGGCTGCAGGATATTCGCTTCAGTAGGCAGCGGGGAAGGTAAACAGGCGCAGCTTACAGTTTCATAACTGCATTGAGAGCACGTGTTTCCTGTCTTTCCCTCAGCAATTCTCCAAAGAGCTTCCTTTTCTAAGGGAGAAATCGAAATACAAAATCTTCTTGGTTTGTTGATGGCAAAAGAAGCGCTCCTTAGAGCAGCGCCTAGAAACTTTAAAACCTTAATAACCTCCTTTGCGCTCTTCACCTCCAACACATCTCCACCCTTTCTGTTGCAGGATCTTATGATTCTCTGTAACAGCTGCTACCTGCCAAATAAAAACCCTGAGGGCTCCCAACCCATGAGCGGGCATCGAAACATCAAGAGGCGATGTGGGGAGTCGCACCTGGAATCCCCCGCGGGCTGCGGCCACGGTCCCGCCGCTGGATGCGTGTTAAGCAAACTCGTTCAGTTGCCTACGCCTCCCTTGTCGAAGCACCAGCTGAAACGGTTAGAAGAACACAAATACCAGAGTGCCGGACGATCCCTGCTTGAACCCCTCATGCAAGGTTACTGGGAATGGTTGGTTGGAAGAGTTCCGGCCTGGATTGCCCCCAATCTGATCACCATCATTGGACTGTTAATAAATATATTTACAACTCTGCTATTAGTATATTACTGCCCAACAGCTACAGAACAGGTAAGTTAAGGACCTTTGAGAACCTTTTTCTTGTGATTACTGTGATCTTGGAGCAGCTGGCACCGTTTTCTGATGGGTTCTCATCTTTCTCGTTGACCAGCCTGCAGCTTTCATATATTTAAAGTAATCTCTAGAAATGGTTGTAATGTGTGTGCCTCTGTGTGTGCAGAAGGAGCTCACAGGGGTTCTGGATTAGCATGCTGCTCACTGAGTGACACAGCGGTTCCTCTGGCCACCGTGCCCTGTACGAAACGGGGTCCAGTACCAAACCAGCTGTTCTGGTGGCAGTGGTGAAGGTCCTGCTGCACAAAAGCCGCAGCCTCACAAGGCTTGAGTGCACACACGGGCAAAAAATGAATTTGCAGTGGCTTTGCTTGCATGGCATGTGGAGTTTTTTGCCCGTTTTCTTTCTCTGCTTGTCCCTGGGTTAGTCACCTTCAGCTTTGCAATCTAGAGTTACCGCACGACAAGGAGTGGAAGGTGACTCGATGGGCAGGGCTCTGCCAGTTGTAATGTGGCGAGGAACTTGAGCTTGGAAAAGGGACTGAGCTGGTGCAGCTGGAGAGATTAAGGCCGGCTGCTTCCTCTGCGGCTGGTGTGACTAAAGCCAACTTATTTAAAATAAAGGAACACCTTTCTTCACCCTGTGTGGGCCCTGGCAGTTCGTCTTTCCAGGCAGCTCAGATCAGGACCGTAGGTACAGCGTGTGATGAGCTGTGGGAACACAGCGTTGTCTCCTGGAGCAGTCTGTGCTGCGAGAAGGCTGGATAAAAGTCAGTGGTTTTATTCTTTGTTCTGAATGCACTAAAAGCTCCTGACCTGTCCTCAGGAGAACTGCCTTAACTTCCTGTAATTCCTGGTTTCAGGGGTACAAAAGCCTTTACAAGGCATTTCAAGTTAGGAGCTTCAAAGACTGTTCTCTCTCACAAGGGTTGTCTTTCGTTTTTGTGCACTGGGAAGGGTTTGTCACTTGAGTGTTGAATCTTAAAAGCTGCTCATATCTCTAAGCACTGAAAAAGCGAATCATTTGGTACAGAAGATGTATTACATGTCACATAGCTGGAGAACGTCTCAGGAGTTCAAGCTTTTAAACCATCTGAACTACTTTACTACGTAGAGTGATGTTTGCCTCTTCCGGAGAGCTGTTCCAATAGATGGTTTCACAATAACTTGTGAAATTTGGCAGGTGGAAGATAAGAAGTGAATATTAAGTTTGAGCAGAGGATAACCAGAGCAGCCTTTTTCATACTGACCTTGTTGAGTGACTTGGCTTTAACTTGCTGCTTCCTCCCAGCAGTATTGCATGGGGTCTGAGTCTCAAATCCAGTTCAATAGAGAGCCTTGAACCTGTCTTTATTTCAGCAGCTCGGCAGCCAGTATAGGCCACTGAACTGGAGCATAATTTGGAATTTAGAGTGGTATTTTGGTTGCTAATTAAACTTCTGAAGTACACACTAAGCTACTCTTCGAGTGTCAGAAAGTCGCAGTGTTACTGCAGTCCACTTTATTAACGCGCTATTTTGTGTTAAACACTTTGAGAGTTACTTTGTGCGAAGCGAATGAGATTATTTTTCAGCCAAAGGGAGAAGGCAACTTTCTGCTGAGGTAGCGTTCAGCCTGCTCTGATTTGCCATATGGTGCTGCAGCCCCGTGTGCTGCCATCGCGGGGACGATGCCATCTCAGCGGTGGAGCTGTAAGCTCGTGCTTTTTAAGTGTCAGGTAGCTGTCTGGGGGCTTTGAAATTCCAGAAACTGATTGTTTTATTTATTTATTTTTTCCCCCCTAAAAGCATTCTTGCTTTCAACTGGAAATTGTCGCTTCCTTGTAGCTCGGTTTTAGCTCTGCTTTGTTTCAGAAGTCTCTTCCTGTCGATGAAAGGTGTAGCCAAGGGAATGTCGCTATCGCTGACAGCCTCGCTGGTAGCCAAAAAGAAAATGAGACACAAATAATTTCTACTGCCTGCTTGGCTGGGTGGATCCCAGTGAGCAAAGTGCTGAGCAATGGAATGACACCTGACTTTTGTTTTATTTTATTTAAGAGGTAAGAGAGGGAGCTGTGAAATCTCATGCAGATACAAGTAATATTGAAGTGGAAACGCCTACGCTGGTAATGAAAAGAGTGTTTAGGAAAGAAGAGCCAGCAGTCTGATATATATATATATTATTTTTAAAGCTTATAGAGGAAAAATTGCATAATGCTGAAAGATACCTTAAACCTTGTGTATCAAATCTGTCCCTAAGAAGTAAAAATATCCTGGTGTTGTAGGCGAAATAACAGTTTTATTGATTAAAGTAGTGAATCAAACATTTTAGTGAATCAAGCAATTAACTGAATATCTATTGTAGATGAAGTAGTGCTTTGCAGTTTAACCGAATATCTATTTAATTATAAGGTAGATGTTTGAGCACTTATGCACATATTCATTTAGTCTAAATGAATACATATACTTCACAGTTTAACCAGAGAAAGTATGTACCAGGAGGTGCCTGGCTCACAGGGAGTGCCAAGAGAAAGAGGAACTTTAGGAAACCCTGAACCTGAAAGGAATAAGGTAGAACCTGGTAATAAAAGATGCTGGCAGTATTTATTCCTGGTCCAAGAGGAGAGGCTGGACCCTTGGTACCGTGGTTTCCTAGGTGTATACCAAGTGATAAGGAAAGGATTAGGTAACAACTCTTCTTGTCGCGCTTCTATATGCCAAGAAACTAGGTGGGGATAAATTTTGTGTGCCGAGAAATTAGGTAGAAGTGGGCTTTAGAGTAAATCAATACCTTGTACGGGTCAGTGTGATGATGGGGAACCAATCGTGATAAAGGGCAAATGAAAAGCGAGCATTTTATGCATATTTTTATAAACTTGTGAAATCGCTTTGTTAAAAATGTATAGATGAGCTGTGAAAATGGATGGATTTTGGAGCACACCTTTGAGGGGCTGCCCTCTGTGTTCCCCAGCGCTGCAAATAAAGCAGTGCCTACTTATCTGCAACTGTGTAGATAAGTTTTTCTTGCTACCACTGGGATGGGATTTTATAGCATCCAAACCTTGTCTGGATGTGGTCCTCTGCTTTTGGGCGATGCATTTGTCCCGTCATTCTCTTCTTGTACTGGTTTGTATGGACACAGTGCGAAAAGCAGAGCACGGTGCCGGCTTTGGAGGCAGAATGAACTGTTTTAGCAGGAACAATGCAAGCTGTAAAGAATATATTTAGGTTGATGTGCTACAAATGAGTCACGGTTGAGTAGACCAAAAGACGCTGGACTCCAGAGCTTTATGGGAGGTAGGAAGCTTAATTAAGCTGCTTAGGCTGTAGTTGGACTTTATTGGTATGCTCTGTAAAACAGAGCTGCTCGTAAATGCTCGCTTTCATGAAGTGTGTCAAATATGAAGACTGCAAAATATGCAATAATGTCTGTCGTATGGCTGTGTAAACTGAGACTAATGGCAACCCTCTGGCTCTCGTGGTAATGATGGTTTATACTTCAAATGCTGGAAAAAGCTTAATTTACAGCCTTTGGTCTAGCAGGGGGTTGGTATCATTTGTATTTCTGTAGCAATAAAGTGCTGTACAGGCTGTGAATATTAAGGGTTGTTAACACGGATTTGGCAAAGCTGCTGTTACCTGGTAATGGAATAAAACCCATTGGTGGTGGGGTGCTGTGCTGCAGAGCTTTAGAGGTCTCAGAAAATGTAATTGCTCAACTTAAACTCTGGAAGCTTGAGCACTTTGCAGCGCCGTTGTTGTGCAGCCTGGTGACACCCCATGCTTGGTGTTTTAGTACGTGACACTTCACTGAGCTCTTGTGAAGATGAGCTCAGTGTTTGTGGCACAGTTGCATGTTTTGGGGGCTAAGAAAGCTTTGTAGTTTCTAAATCACCCACATGTAACCCTACAGGGGAGAGAAGCGAGGCAAGAGCTTAATTGTGCACGCTTTGCAGATGCAGAACTATGTGTATTTGTTTTTTCAGATGTACAATGCAGCTTCTTGCTTTAGAAAACGCACTGTATCCATTAATCCAAGCTTGTAACTCTTGTCACCGTTTTATTTAAGTTTCATGTGTCATAACCCCCTCTGCCTGTCCCTGCAAGGACCTCAAGGACTCAAAGGTCCATGCGTGTGATGAGGAAATGTGTGCAAATGAAAAACAGCTGTGTGAGAATGTAAGGTGGTTTAACTTGGCTTTTTTGTTGAGGTTTGAAAATGCTTTTATTCTCATTGAGTGTTTCTTTCGTAGGCACCTCCCTGGGCATACATCGCTTGTGCCTGTGGCCTTTTCATCTACCAGTCTCTGGATGCCATAGATGGAAAACAAGCGAGAAGGACAAATAGCAGTACTCCGTTAGGAGAACTTTTTGATCATGGCTGTGATTCGCTTTCCACAGGTATTGTCATTTTTAATTGAAGTATGAGGATTAGACGACTCTATTAGAGGGACCAAACCTGGAATACAGAGAATGCCTCTTTAATGAAGCACAGCTGATATTGCTGAATGTGTAGCTTCTCAGTCCTTTCCACAGGCAATGCTCTTGACCAGTTGAATGTCTTGTGTTACACTGAGAAAAAACTCAGCATGTGATTAATTCAATGCTTTATCAGAGCTTTGGTTCTAAAAAAATGCTGTAAGAAGCTGTCAGGATGCTCTTCTATATTATTTTAGATTGAATCTGTGTAGGACGAGTGCAGGACAGGTATGGATCCTGACCACTGGGACAGTAGAAGTCTGAGTTTGAGGTTAGAATTGGCAAAATCAGGTCCCAGGTAGGCAGAGTTCATTGAGCCTGAAGTTTCACCCCATTGCAAAAGAATGATCAGGTGCTTTTGGGTAATTAAATTCTAAGACTCTTATGCTTGAAATTTTTATGACTACTTTTCAATCATGTATTTAAAGGGGGGGAGGTGTAAATCTTGAATGACAGACCTTGGGTTTTCTTAATGGCATAATAAAAATTCAGAAATGGGGGGAAAAAATACGTCCAGCAGATGTTGGAGACGTGAGAAAAGCCCAAAACTCTGACCACAGGCTGCAGTTGCTTAAATTACTGCAGTCCCTTGCTGTCTAATCCTATTAAATTCAATAGAAGTGTAGAAAACTTAGGAAACCCTCGATACTGAGGACTTCTGGTAGCTGATAGGAATTTAAATATACATTTTATGGTCTGCACTTTTTAAAAATGGAAGTGTTTATCTCTGAAATAAACCACATTAGGATACTTTTGTATTTTCTCTCCTCTGGGTTAGGTTTGTTTCTGGTGAGGATCTTTACCCGCATCCACACTTTTTCACTGTGTGACTGATTTTCTCCTGCAGTCTTTGTGGTTTTGGGAACTTGTATTGCTGTGCAGCTGGGGACGAACCCTGACTGGATGTTCTTTTGTTGTTTTGCTGGGACGTTCATGTTTTACTGCGCGCACTGGCAGACCTACGTCTCTGGAACGTTGCGTTTTGGCATGTAAGTACTTTGGCTGAAGTGAAAACTGAAAGTTCAGCTGCTTTCCTGTTTGGTTGCTCTTGATGTGGTTGTAGTTCAGCTCCTTAAAGCAGTGGTAACTTGGTTTTGTTCATATAGAAACTTAGAGCTTGTGGCACCTCTTACCTGTTGGATCTGTGATTAATGCTGAAAGTTACTTTGCTGCTTTTAGGAGTGGTAAAATGTCCTTCTGTCATATTATTTCTGATGTAACTGAAACCTAAATAAATCAGGCAAAGTATCTGGCTTTCCATTCCCTAAAACACGATGCTTTGTCAGATGGTGGCAGTCTGACTGTAGTATTCAGTTAACTGCCTCTCTCTTCATTTTGCTTTACTTGTGGTGAGGTAGAGTTGATCTTCCCTGTTAACCACAACTTTTAAAATGCAGCGTATTCATTGATGTTGTGCCTACAATTTAAAGTTCTGAATCCCTTTTCGATAGTATAGACCATGGTTCTGTCCAAAATGGGACCAAAGTTGCAACGCTGAGAAAGTCAACAGCTAAAAATCTTGCTTATTGCTGGGTGAGGGTGGGTGGGGAAGCAGAACACATGGATTTGGTGATTCACCAGCCTTCACGTGGAGATGTATGTTTATTTTGCCTTTCCATCCATAGATCTTGCAAGCTAACAAATATATTGCAAGTAAATACACTGCAGAATGACTTTGCACCCGAAAACCTCTGCAATTTGTCCTTAGTTGGTGTGAGATTTTGAAACAATGCTCCAACACGCACCGTTTCTTTACAGTTTATTGCTATTTATTGATAGCTACTGCTAAAACAACACAATTATGGACCTCTCCATCAGCTCTTATTAGCAGAACACCAATGCAAATTCTCTTGAGAAACTTCTGTATCAAAAATGTAAGATGACAGAGCGAGTTTCAGTGACTTTTGGAGGAAGAAATGAAAAAAATCTAGACCCCTATTTCAGTATTTAAGTATTTAAGACCCTTATTTAAGTATTCTCTGCTACTTAAATCTTTGAAGTGAGCCCAGATCTTGTGCTGTTTTAGGCTTCTGACTTTTGTGCCTTACTCAAAGTCTCCATACTGAATACTTCCAGCTGCATTTGAACTTTACGGGGCCCCCAGAATTAAAGTTTTCCTGTTATTGACCAAAGAACACAAAGAAAACTCAACCCAAATAACCTTGGCATGTGCTTGACTTTACAGATGCGAGTGTCAAAACCACCCCATTTGCATTTTTTCTCCTGACAGATGTGCACGTTACTCCTGGTATTGCCTGTGACTTTTGCTTTTTTTTGCCTTTGTGAGGAGTCTAAATTCTGGTGGCAGCGTTTTGTAGCAGATATGATTGTTCTGCATGGCCTTCCATGAGGAGAACTTGAGGATCCATCAATACGGAGCTAATTTAGAGAAGGCAGCAAGCACACAAATGTGTATTTATCACTAGTTCAGGCAGCAAACAGCACTGTGTAGTAAACATATTTGTTTCTTCGTGTGCCCTGTGTCACAAAGTTAATAGACTGCTGTAAACTGACGTTCATTTCTATGGCAAAACCTGAGGTTATTTATCCAGTTAATTGACTTTCACTGTTTGATATTAGTTTTTTTCTGAGGCTTTCACTTCACCAATCATAAAACTGAAAAAAGTCTCTATTTTGTCCACCCTTTCAGGCTCACTGGAGCACACAGGCTTAGGTATTTTTCCTCCTGAGTGAGTGGAATCGGAGACGGCTGTTGAAAGGAGCCAAAAGGGTCTTAGTGCACAGTAGCTTTTTCCTGCCCGTGTATCCTATGTAGTAACTGTGTCAAAAATGCACCCAGGGGGCTGTGAAAATTAGTGACGCTGTAGGAAATGTGTCAGCGTTTCTAACTTGCCTCCCGTTCCAAAGCAGCAGGAAAGAGCGTACACTTGCTTATCACTTACTGTATTTCTGTGATGAGATTATGTCCAAGAAATTGCATTTCGTTAGAGATTAACTCAATAAGCAAATTGGAAACGGCTCCGAGAAGAGCAGCAGACTGCTCAAGGGTGAGATGAATATTTTACTCCTTACACAGCTCAAACACAAACAGTTAAGTGCATAATCAATGTGGCTTGCTGAAAAAGACCGTTGTCTTCCCGAAGGAATAAGATAAATTGGTGTGTCAAATGCAATGTATGCTTGTGGAACAGAGTGATTCGTGTGTGCTGTCGCTGTACCAGCCTTGGCAAGTCACTGGAGCTGTGCAGAGCCTGCTTTGTATCCGACTCTGCAGAGCAGGAGCCCTCACCCTGAGGAAGGAGAAATTGGGATCGTTTCTGCTAAATTTCTATGGAGTGCTGCAGGTGGAGTAAGAAAACTGTTAATTTAATTGTGCCCAATTACTGAACTGTGCTGGTTCTTTCTCTTCCCACTGGCAACTGCACTACTCCAGGATTGTAGAATAAGCAGCGAGGTCCTGTGCTGTCTCCACCTTTAAATGATCATTGAATTTTATTAGATCTTGGCAGCTGATGCAAACTTTTCAAAAAGCAACTGGAGCTGGTTAAATAGCTCCAAAAAAGAGCTAGAGGTCAGTATTGCTTAAAAATTCCCCGTGAGGAAGCAGGAAGTGTCTCAAAGCAAGTAAAAGCCACTACGGTAACAGCAGCAGCGCAGGGAACGGCGTGGGTACAGTCGTATGCAGAAGTTTTGTTTAAAAACAAACACCAAATCTGGGAATAGGCTCATGAAAAAGCAGGGATACGCTGTGCATATGAAGAAACAAAAAGGTGATTCTGAATCACAGGCAAACATCCAATATTGAAGCAGTCCAAATATTTTGTTCTCCCGTTTTTCAGCACAGTAACTGGTTTATCTGGATTTGTGGCTAGAATGGGCTTTGTTTCGGGCTTAGTCTTATATGGGTGCAGCTGTGCCATAACTGGGATACGTCTGGTTTGGGAAAAAAAGTGCATTTTCTGCTGCATATCACAAAAATCGAATTGGCAAACCCCAATGGGTCACCACACGTGGGAGCAGGTCTGGTATTGTAGGAACATGGTGAGACGTGAGTGGTGCTGCACCATGGTCTCCAGCATTTCTCCTGTGACTTATTGCATCATCTGGCTTATCCCAACCTTTCTCCATTGGCATATGGAAAGCTGGCAATAGTAGAAATTATAGGGGGATGTGTGTATGTGTAAATAAAGTAATATATTTATATATCTACACAATAAACTGGAAATGAGTTTCTAGGTACGCTTCATAAAAGCATATCAGAAAGCACTGAGAGGAAAGATCAGTTCTTACCAGCTTTCATGTAACTGAAAAGTAAAAAATGTGACTTCACTGTATGAGTGACAGTCCCTGGAGAAAACCAAAGCGTTCCTTTCTCCAACAAAACAGCCCTTACTGAGGAATGTTGGAGAATCTGGGGGAACACTCCTGCTCGGTGACACTGCAGCCCTTGCACATAAGCAAGAGGCTGTGCTTTAGGAGGGGATGAAGGTTCATTTGGTTAACCTGGGTTAGTGTGGTTGACTTTCTGAGCCGCCTTGCCAGGATAACTGCTGAGGTGTAAAGGAGAAATGAGCAAATACGTTTGTATTTCAGAAAGCAACTGAAATGAAGCCTTGAGTTCTTGCTCTTGGGAATTGCTTCAGGATCTCAGGATTACGAGAGGAGATAAGGCAGCAATCCCTGTGATTACAGGGCTTAAAACTTTCCATCTTGGGAGTTTTTCCAGCACTTTTTAAAGTGCTTTTAACACCTTGGTTACCTGCAGAGGAAAGTTTGAAGCGGAGTAGAGCCTCTCTTGGTGTCAGGGGGAATTGATTGCTCTATGCTTGCAAGAAGTACGTGTTGGAGTATCCTTGTGGTAGGTGTTAGTTTTGCTGCTTGTAACCTGCTGCCTTCTGCGTGCTTCAGTTGCTGCTTGCCATGCACCAGCATTTCTGTGATGTAAATCATCGAAATATGTGTAAGTGCCTTGCTATGGCGTAATTCGTGCAGCTGGAATTGCTGAGGGCTGACGTGGATACTGAGGAGGGTTTTCCACATCGTGATCCTCCTCCTCCTCTTCCTTTCCCTTTCGCAAGTCTCATAACAGTGTTTCTATTAAACCAGGAACCATGAGGTGCTGCTGCTGCTTTTGCTGCCTTTATCACTAAGAGATGCTCTTACTGCTCTGGGAAATCGTCAGCCTCAGCATAACAGCCACGTGCTTCACCTACTAATTTTAATTTACATTAATGAGCAGCAAAAGGGGGAAAAAAATACATGTCATCTTAAATGTATTGCAACAAGGAAAGGAAAAATACTTCTGGCTCATTTTTAGTATTATTTTTATCTCAAGAAGCATTTTCTGTAGCTTTAGGAATAGTTATAGTTCACTTATCTTTCTTCAGTACAGCGCGCTTTATTCCCGCTGTCTGTATTGCATTACAAATGAGTGGGTTCAGATTAAACTCCGTAATAACCTTGAAAAGGAGCAAATTGGAGTTCTAGCGTGTGACTTGTAGCCTTCTTTCTCTGGCGTTGTGCTGCTGAACGTTCTTTCCTTGCTGCAGTGATTCCCTTAAGGAAACAAACCTTTGTTTCGTGCTCAGATTTGGGATCCGTTGCCCAGCCGCAGCGATCCCCTGTGCAGGCGTGGTAGATACGGCTGAGACAGATGGAAAAACCATCCCTTCCCAGAGCAGAGCGCTGCTGCGCAGAGTATTCACTGACAGAAATAACCCCTTGAGCCTCCCAGCCTCAGATTCTGTTTTCTGATGGTTTTCCTATCTGCTGCGTTTTGCTACACAAGGCTGTTGTGAGGAGCTCGGTGTAGTGGGGAGGAGGATGGTGCATAAACACCCTCCCTTATTTTCACCCAATATTAACTATAAGTAATAAAATATCAGCGGTATTGGCAGTGATTGATTTGATGGCAGAGCAATCTTCAGTGTAAGGAGCCGTTTCCTGGTTTTCTTGGTTAATTTTCTCAGGAAGTCTCTCAACTTTTGAATTAAATCCTTTTGGTTCACCTGTCTGGAGAAGGGAAGAATTGCCTCTCAGCTGTGAAACTGGATTCAGTGATGACCCTTGTAAAGCCCGATGGCTTGGTTAATCACACAGGGCCTTTTAAAAGCTGCACATGGAATCCGCTCAGTAAATGAGCACTGACCAGAGGATATTCTCATGCATGACTAATTAATCGTGTGTTAATTGGCTCAAGGCTCAGCAGCTTGCCAAGGGAACCCAGCGGAGCACACAGAATAAGAGCTGGCACTGCCCGTATCTGAGTTAAGCACATGCCGAGGCCCATGGCCCCCTCTTAAGCTTTCCCAGCTAATGTTTATAAAACGAATCCCAGACAATGTTTAAGAAATTCACGTCTGAACCAAATACCAATTAAATAACAAAGGCAACAAAAGGAAAAGAAACCGCAGGTGTCCAAAAGTACCAGAGTCAGCCGCGGTGTTTGTGTGTGTGACTTTATCTTCCTGTATTCCCTGAAATACCAAATGTTACCTCTTCTAAATATATACCAAGTTAGGTGCTGTGATAATGAAACCGGGAATGCTTATCAGGCTGAAATGGAGCGTACCCTCTCGCCAGGCATGGCCCTGCACGTCGTGACAGCGGTGAGCTTCATGTCTCCAGTGTGCCTCTTTCATCAGCTGGCACGTTGCTGGGTAGCACTCTGCGTTCTTGGATAAGCACTGCAGTAAACAGGGTCTCTGTTATGGCTGAGCCTGTTAGTGCTGAAATATTTTGGGTTTTTTTAAAGCTGGATGGTTTGATTTAGCTTTAATTTGGTCACACTTTATAATGAAGCTGCATTTTACCATAAGGAGTTTGTGTGGTAGCTGTGGCTCTGGCTACAGCGTATTTTTTTTCATCCCTTACTATAAGGAGTGAAAAAGAAATGTCTATAAAAAAATTTATTGTTACCACTGAGTAGGGGTCCAGAGCTCACCTTTAGCGTTAGAATCCACGTATCCAGTGTCATTTGGGCACGTGAGCGTGGGGTAGGGAGATGAGAGGTCCTGAATTGTGTTTGAAGATTAATTTTATTTGCTGTGACTTGGAGCAAGGAATTAAATTTTGTTTAATATACACCAACATAAGGTAATAGAAATGTAATATTCAATCACATAGCAGTGATTGTGTTTGCCCGTGGGTTGGAGTGGTGCTGTAAATTGCCAGAGGTCTGAATGGAGTTTTGAATCTGTAAACCACGATGTAGGTTACAATATTTTCATTAACTCATGAATAATCTCATTTTTTATGGTCGTTAATTCCCTTCCTCGGACCTACCCTGTAAATTCTCTCAACGCCACGCAGTGGCTGTCTGGATTTTGTCCTTTACGCCGCGCCTGAAGATGCGTTTTGACGGCTCCGTTTAAAGCAAAGTGCTGAGGAAAACGTTTTTGCAATGTTTTTTATCCCCCCCTCGCGCGTAGATTTGATGTTACGGAGTCTGTGCTCTGTACAGTCGCGATCCACCTCCTCACGGCATCTCTGGGGCCCTGGTTCTGGAATTACACGGTAAAACCAGCGTTGATGCTCCCTGCAAGCAATGGCATGGACTGAGAGACAGCCCCTTTGTCATGCACAGAGGAACTGGTACTGAAAACCAACTTTTGAAGAGAAACGAGCAGTAAAAATCCCACCTCACTGGAAATAAATTGGGGTTTTGAGGCATCATACCTGAAAACAAGAGGAATGCCTGGCTGTTAAGCGGGAAAAAAATGGCTTTAAAGATTTCTTTTTGTTTTATCTGGCTCCACCTAAACGATAACTGTGGCTGTGGAAGCAGCTTGAAGCGTGGGCGTAAAATGATTTGGTTGGAACTACTTCTTAAAGTCGCAGAAACTTTTTGTGTTCTTGCTGTTTGAATCCCTGGCCACCAGAAAAAAAAAAGAATTGCTGGGCTAGCTCAGGGACCTGTCTGCTGTGCAGTAGCTGAAAAAATCAGCAGTTTCTGATAAAAATGCCCGTTTTGAACCATGCCACCTCATCTGTGTAGCCGAGTCAATAACTGTGCTGGTAGCTTCAGCCTTGAGTAACTTCATTTCCTGGTCATCTTGATTTTCAAACTGCTTTTCCTTGTGTCTGTGCTAAATATATCCTTTTTCCACTCGGGTTTACCACTCTTCAGAAAGGACTTTCTCTTCCTTATTTCATCTTCTAATACAATGGCTACTGGTGGGTTTTTTTTCCTCCCTGCTAGTGAACTGCTATTAAAAGTCAGTAAGTTGGGTTCCTTGAAATTTCTCAGAGTTGCTGGATTATTTTGCAGGGATATTGAAACATTAGAGATTTCTGATGGCCTTCTTAGAACCACATCCCATCTTAAGTAAAACGGAGATTTTTAAGGTTTTGATGGCTTGTTTACGTGCCCTTTGTTCAACTTGCGCTGGTGCAAATTGTGCTGGTTTTTGATTTGCTCATTTTTTTTTAATGTAATGGGTTCAGCACAATCTGTGCTGATATTGTTGGGTCTAAAGCAGAGCTGGTAATTAAAGACGCTTTCTAATAGCCTCATGAAAGCGATGTGGTAAATGGTGTACGTCACATCCCCTGGCTGAGGGCTGCAGCCCAGTGCCAGTCAGGCGTGCTCTGGAGGTGATTAAATGATATTATTTTTAAGTACTTTGTTGACAGTCTATGAAAGGCTGAAATTACTTCGTGTCAGGAAGTGGCTGTGTAGTGAGCAACACCTTGAAGGAAGGAAGAGCTTAATCAAGGTTTTACCCTGGTGCGATAACAGTGTTGTGACTCTGCCCAAGAAGTCGCTTAGGGCTGGAGAGCTGCAGGCAGAAAAGGGCCTGGGGTGTTGGTTGACAGCGACTGAACAGGAGCCAGCAGTGCCCAGGTGGCCAAGAAGGCCAACGCCATCCTGGCCTGCAGCAGCACTGGTGTGGCCGGCAGGAGCAGGGCAGGATCCTTCCCCTGTGCTGGGCACTGCTGAGGCCGCCCCTTGAATCCTGGGGTCAGTTTTGGGCCCCTCACTCCCAGAAGGACATTGAGGGGCTGCAGCGTGGGCAGAGAAGGGCAAGGGAGCTGGGGAGGGGTCTGGAGCATCCGAATGATGGGGAGCGGCTGAGGGAGCTGGGGGATTCAAGTGGAGAAGAGGAGGTGAGGGGAGACCTTATCCCCTCTGCAGCTCCTGAAAGGAGGGGGTAGCGAGGGGAGAATAAGTCTTAGTGGCCTCAAGTTGTGCCAGAGGAGGTTTAGGTTGAACATTGGAAAGCAGCTTGATTTTGGTATCATGCTTGTTTACTTACCTGACTGCTGCAGTCTTGCCAGGGGAGGTTTAGATTGGATATGAGGGAAAATTTCTTTCCTGAAAGTGTGTCCAGCACTGGAAGGGGCTGCCCAGGGCAGTGGTGGAGTCCCCATCCCTGGAGGGGCTCAAGAAGCTGTGGATGTGGCACTTGGGGATGTGGTTTAGTGGCCATGGTGGGATTGGGTTGGTGGTTGGACTTGATGGCCTTAGGGGTCTCTTCCAAACTTAGTGATTCTGTGGTTCTAGGACAAAAAAAAAATCCCTTAGTTCCAAAACATTTCCAAAGTCACCCCTGGGTATGGCAGTTACGTGAGAGGAAGCAACTGAAATGGTTTCATTGGCTGGGGACAACTGGCCATGTAATGGGGAGAGAGGTGACCTGGAGCTGGTGGAGATGTTGGTCTGTAGACCCCGTCTATAGTTTCCACCCTTGGAAATTATGCATTTACCATCCCAGAAGAAACTTGTTTTACCAATCAGGTGTTAAATGGTGAGACTGAGGGGTGCAGGGGATGAGCCAGGCAGAGCCCTGGGTTGGTCTTGCTCCAACTTTGTGACAAGTCCCTTCCTCCAAGCTAATTTTAATCAGTTTTTAGGCATCCTGAATTACAGAATAGCCTTAATAATCTCTTTAAATTCTTGCCCGTGTCGTTTCAGATGCCTTCGGGCATCTTTATTTTCAGTCTTAACTAATAAGCAAAGGCGCTGCTGCTCCGAAGTTGCTCACCCAGAACGCACAAAGCACCGCGTTTATTTGACGCAGTTTGAGGGCAGGGGGTAGAGATTTTTATTTCAGTATTGCACCATCTCTGAGATGGTTGAGCTACAGGAAATAAATATTCACACTGTTCTTTTTCACACTGCTCTTTTTTCATCTGATAAGCATTTGTAGAGTACAATGATGCAGCCCTGTGAGACTTTGTATTCGTTAAGGAAGGGGAAAAGAATTCTTCAATTGTTGATGAAGTTTGCTTATGCCTTCAGCCCGTGGAGAGATTGTTTAAAAGCATCTGAAGGCTTGAAACAATGGAAAACAAAAAGATTTGGGGAATCAAGTTAATTCTGAAGAGCTTCAGCCCTGCAGCTCTGCAGTGTCACCCCTCAGCTCTTGTGCTGCTGGGCTGCGACTTCTGCTTGTAAGTACCTCACGTTTTGGTGTTTTCCATAGGCCAGAAGTGGGCAGTTTTAATTGCAAATTAGAGTGTTTTAAGATTAATGACTCTGGAAACTACTCACAGAATCACAGAA
>NW_010160441.1:339-1429 GCF_000695765.1 Mesitornis unicolor | reverse complement strand
ACCCAAAACTTGGGGTTTTTGACCCAAAATCCTGAGGTTTTGACCAAAAATTGAGGTTTTACCACAAAATCGTGGGGTTCTGACCCAAAAATAGGAGGTTTTTGATCCAGAATTTCAGGTTTTTGACCCAAAATTGGTGATTTGGACCCCAAAATCGGGGCTTTTAGACCCAAACCTTGAGGTTTTGATCCAAAATTGGGGGTTTTTGACCCAAACTTTTAGGGGGTTTGGCCCAAAATTGGGGTTTTTGGACCCAAAGTGGGCGATTTGGACCCAAAATCCAGGTTTTTAGACCCAAACCGGGGCTCAGGCCCCGCCCCCGCGTTAATTAAACCAACCCCAATCAATTCGCTGAGGTTTTAATGAGCACAAGCGGGGGTGGGGGAGGGGCAGGGCCACTCGCTATGGGGCTGAGGGTCCCTATGGGGCAGGGGCACTTGTGGGGCAGAGCTGTGGGTCCAAGCTGCTCGCTGTGGGGCAGAGTCACTTGTGGGGCTGGGTCTCCATCGCCGTGGGGCAGGGTCACTTGTGGGGCAGGGTCTCTGTGGGCCCAAGTTGCTGTGGGGCAGAGCCACTTGTGGGGCAGAGCCGTGGGTCCAGGCCGTTTGCCGTGGGGCAAAGTCGCTCGCTATGGGGCAAGGTCACTTGTGGGGCAGTTGCTCTGGGGCAGGGTCTCCGTGGGTCCAAGTCTCTGTGGGGCAGAGCTGTGGGCATGAGCTGCTCGCTATGGGGCAGAGTCACTCACTATGGGGCAGGGTCACTTGCGGGGCAGGGTCTCTGTGGGTCCAAGTCGCTGTGGGGCAGAGCTGTGGGTCCAGGCCGTTCACCATGGGGCAGAGTCGCTCGCTATGGGGCAGGGTCTCCACAGGTCCAGGTCGCTGTGGGGCAGAGCTGTGAGTCCAGGCTGCTTGCTATGGGGCAGAGTCACTTGTGGGGCTGGGTCTCCATTGCTATGGGGCAGGGTCACTTGCGGGGCAGGGTCTCTGTGGGTCCAAGTCGCTGTGGGGCAGAGCTGTGGGTCTGAGCTGCTCGCTATGGGGCTGGGTCTCTGTGGGGCAGGGTCTCCATAGGTCCAGGTCTCTGTGGGGCA
>NW_010160441.1:0-202 GCF_000695765.1 Mesitornis unicolor | reverse complement strand
CTGAGCGCCAGTCACCGTGGGGCGGAGCCACTTGTGGGGCGGAGCTGTGGGTCCAGGCCATTTGCCATGGGGCAGAGTCGCTCGCTATGGGGCAGGGTCTCCGTGGGGCAGGGTCTCCACAGGTCCAGGTCTCTGTGGGGCTGGGGTCTCTGTGGGGCAGAGCCACTTGTGGGGCACGGAGCCAGGGGTCCCCTCCCCCACC
>NW_010160440.1:20284-38967 GCF_000695765.1 Mesitornis unicolor | reverse complement strand
AATATATTTTATTTCTCTTCCATCCTGCCTTTTTCCTGTCTAGTCCTCCCTTACTCATTTGAAAATCTCAAATCTTATTTAAAACAAGTAGAACCCAGAATGTCAAAATGTACATCATACATCGTGCATGGTTTACTTTTTTCCCCTCCAATTTTAGCATGTTACTTATGTATACCGACACATACTGTATGTATCGTTTTATATGCTGCCTGAAAAATATTTTCATATGCAGAATAACTTCTACCTTGCAGATAAAACCTGTCACAAGTTCAGTATGTGTGCTGCTTTGTGCTGAACTTATACTTTCGTACCTGTCTCTTTTCAAGTGCTCATTTTGGGCTGTATTTTTTCTGTGGTTAAGGAGAATTACTTAAAAAATACTGAAGTGACTAACAATAATTTAATCCAACTGCAGAGAGCTTTGTGGGGAAAGAAATATCATAGTCTGTTATGCATTATACTGAAATCTCAATGTGTTGACGCTTTGGTCCATGTGAAAGCCCACCTTGATAATTTGATTATGCAAATGACAGGCTTTAGGAGAAAGTGCTTAATTTTGAGTCTTCCGTAGAAGAAAAATAGTGGTAAATGTTCTTTCGGTACTGCCTCTCTCCCGTTGCAGGACAGCCTCTGAGCTGTCTCCTGGGGAGGGCCGTTGCTTGCCAGACCACACCACACCAGTGCCACAGTCAAGCGTGGACAGGGGTGAAAGGAGTCAGGCAGTTCCCTGATAACCCCAGCCTGTCTGCCGTGCTCCTTCCATCCAGTGCGTTTCTGGGCAAAAAAAAGCATATTGCACCCTGATAACCCCAGCCTGTCTGCCGTGCTCCTCCCGTCCAGTGCGTTTCTGGGCAAAAAAAAACATATTGCACGTTTTTTATCACAGAATCGCTCGGTTGGAAAAGCCCTCTGAGATCATCACGTCCAACCGCTCCTGTCTACCCCCTAAACCACATCCTTAAGTACCTCGTCTACCCGCTCTTTAAACACATCCAGGGATGGTGACTCCACCACCTCCCTGGGCAGCCTGTTCCAGCTTCTGACGACCCTCTCAGTAAAGAGCTTCCTCCTTATCTCTGACCTGAACCTCCCTTGGCACAGCTTGGTGCCGTTTCCCCTTGTTCTATCCCCCATCACCTGGGAGAAGAGCCCAGCACCCACCTCTCCACAACCTCCCTTGAGGCAGTTGTAGGTGGTGATGAGGTCTCCCCTCAGCCTTCTCTTCTCCAGGCTAAACAAGCCCAGTTCCCTCAGCTGCTCCTCATCAGGCTTGTTCTCTGTTTCGGGGCTGGAGGTGGCACAGCAGTGCCTGTGTTAACTCTTCCCTCCCTGGAGCAGAGCAGCTGGCCGTGCCGCTGCTGTGAGCAGAGGAGATGAGTTTGTCACTATTGTTCGTGTCTGGAAGTTCAGGTCCCCTGTGGTACTGCAGCACTCTGGTATCATTTGAGCTTCTATTTTAAGAATGGCTTCTTCAAGAAATGTAGGTGGCTCGATTCTTCTTTGTGGGTTTTAAGTTTGCATTTGCAAATTCAATTTCTCTCTCCTTCTGCAAGGTGAGGAGTTGTTTTTTTTCCTGCATTATCGCAGAAAATTGCCAAGGGGTTGATGTCTTTTTGAAGGGAAGGCAGATCAAAGTCGCACATGCTTCTTGAATGAAGGCGGCGTTTACTCTTTCAGACTTCTACAACTGATATTTGCTTACCAGTGCGTCTCTTCTAACGCCAAGAGAAGCAGACAGTGTGCTGTAGAGAGGACTGAGGTCCTCCTTATTAGAGTCACCTCTTGCCTAAAGCATCTGAATGGCAGTGGTCGACATAACTGAGTAGTGTTGACACTGCGGTTCCAGGAGCTGATCCCGATGGTGCAGCTGTGGAGACAATGGGTTGCAGCTCATTGCCAGTGCAAGCAGAGGTCTGAGCAGGCTGTCATTGTTTCCTGGGCTTTAAAAAATAAGAGCATCCTAATGCAGTCACCAATTGTATTGCTGTGATACACGCTACAAACTGGGGATGCATAGAAGTCTCTGTGCAGCTGTCTTTGTACTTGTAAGTGGATGTTTCTCTCCTGCTGGGACTCTGCTGCTTTAGTAACCATCAATTCTTTATTCAAGTGCGAGTTTTTTAACAGATGAACCCAAGTCAGGAATTCACCTGGAACCTGGACTCCATTTCTGACTCCATCTCCGACTCCCTGCTGAGCCATAACGTTCCAAGGTACAAACTGAAGTGCAGCAGTGTGTGTCATGTGGCCCTTCGCAGAAGCTATTTCCCAAACTTTACAACTTAATAGAAACTTACTTGTATTAGGGTGATACTCAGGGTCACCCTTACATTATGTATTGAGGTGGAGAGAGAAAAAGAGCAGACTTATTCAGAGACGTTTCCTTTTAGCATTAAATAATTGTACAACTGTGTTTTTTCCTTTTCCCACCCAACTTCTCCAGTGTCGCTGTTGAGCCCCTTGGTCTGAACTCTGATGTGTATCCTGCTGGCTTCTAGCAGTGCTGATTAAATAATTGATTAGGCTGTTGTAAGGTCTGGGGATTTTTCCAGATGATGCCTGGAAACCTGTGAGTTGTAAGCTCCTCTCTTCTCATGCTCGTTCTTAGTGTTGTGCCTTTGTCTCATGGGCATTTCACCCTCCATTGCCCTAGGGATTAGAGGTAGCAGGCATGCTCTCTCTTTTCCCGCACAGCTCTTAGCCTTTGGGTCGGAAGACTCATCCCTTATATTTTCTGGGGTTTTTATAATGTATATTATGTACAGCGTCCTGGAGCAGAGCCCCTTGAAAGCAGTAAGTTACTGCAGGAGCCAGGCAAGTTTTGCAGGTACTGAGCCAGCATCGATTACCTGATCTCAAGCTGCAACCAAAGGTGGCCTCTGAGTCAGAGCATCTCCTGTACGAGCAGCCTTTGCTTTACTTTCCGGTGCTAGGTTCATGCTGGCTTTTTCTTTTTCAAGTGCCATCTACCTGCTGAAGTCTCTGGTTGGCACGAAGTGCCAGTGAGATGAGGTCTGAAAGCTCAGAGCTAATCTCAGTAAGGTGGGCAGTATTCAGTGGTTTATGAAGCAGACAAAAGGGGTCATTTAAGATAGCAGCTGCAGGGATAAAGCTGGGTTTCTCAATATTTAGTGCTAAAGGAGGACTCTGGTTTCAGACCAGCAAGAGCAAAGCGAGCAAGAGTGAAGTAGGTTTTGAAAAGCCATTGGCGTTGGGTTAACCACTGCCTTTGAAGTCGGCTTCAGTGCAGCAGCAGAATCCCCACACCGAGGGTGTTTGAAACCCTCGCTGCCGGTGGTGTGCTGTCACTGCTGTTTGAAGGTGGGTTTTAAACCTCATTCCCTCTAACGAGTGACACTGCTTCAATTATAGTCGAAGCGACCTCACAATATTGTCCTCTTTTTCCCCCCCATTCTTCGGTGCACCTACCGATGGCAAGTCCTGTCAAGCCACCACCGTTCAGTAGTCGCAGCTCGTGAGCTGCATCAGCATTTCACCCTAGCACTCCCAATTAAGCAATTTTAATGGCAGGATTTAATGTTTTACAGAGCCTAAATGAAGTGGAAAAAAATATGAACTTATTTTTTTTTCTTTCCAGCACCAGATTTTGATCAGATAATTTAACCTCTGGGTGAAATGGAAGTAGAAGCATTTATGCACAGGTGGCTTTCTCTGCAAAAGCTTTACTTTATGGAAGTCTGTATTAATGCAGTTACTGCTTGGCTTTGGGCAACTGTTCTGAAGGTTTTCGTATGCTTTCTGCCCTTCTGTTATCAGTAACAAATCCCCAAAGCGTTTTGAAACCCAGTAACTTGTGACCAGCTTAATGCCAATTGCGTTGCATGTTAACAAAGCAAGAATGAAGTCTCTTGTGACGCTCCTCGTAAAAACAACTGCTCAGTCTGGTCTACCAACAGCAATGCACATTTGTATCCTTTTTACCTATTTAAATAAGACTTAGTTTCCTTCTGTAGTGTTCTGATCTAATTCTAGCTAATGCGAGATGAGCTAGCTACGTGCACCGAGTGAGAACGGTCGCTGCTTTGAAAAGCAATCTCGTGTCTGATTTGAAGCTACCTGGATATGTAATTAGGATATGTAATTATTTTATATAAAATACACACAGAATTATAATAATCAGTCCTTTCTAAGGAAGAGAAGGCTAGAATGGCAGGAAAGTTATGTTTAGTAATTTAATGAGCACCTTTTAGACAGAAATGATACTGCTAAATTCGAGGTTGTGCAGCTAAATGGAGCTGCGTTCACCCGTGCATGAGCTGTTTTGAGTTCTGCGAGGGAAGTGCTGCTTCAAACAATTACATCTCTTATATGTTATTGTATATCGTAATCGCTTCCAAAACTCTTAATCTGGTTGCAAAAGCTGGAGAGAAGTGAGCTGTTTGGTGCAGTACTGGATTTTCTAGTTTTACTTTAGTATGTCTGAAGTGAATATTAAGTTAAGCAGCGAGGTGCAGCCAGGGCAGCCTGGGGATCTGGCAGATGAGACAGTGCATTGTTTCCCATTTACTTATAATAATGAGAGATACTGCAGGGAAGATAAGCAATATTACATATACTGGGAAGAAAGATTGGTTCAGATCCATTAAATAAATAACAAATATTCCTTTTAGCTGTAATCTGCAGATAGCACATGAATTAACAGCAGCAGGAGGAGGAGAAGCCGCATCCTTCCCCACTACCTGCACTGGTAGGGGCTCAGCATCGCTAGCCAAGTCTCCCAGCATAAATCAGGCACACGTGATGTGTTTCTTCCTAGTTTCATGGTTGATCAGTTTGGTGGTGTGAGACCTTGTTGCCTTTTTCTTCCAAGAAAGGCTTTCTACAGAACAGACTGCTCTGGCCAAGTTCCTTCTGACCACCAAATAACAGCAAGCCTGCGTAGACTGGGGAGGATGTGCCTGGGGGGAGACTCGACTTGTTTAAAGAGAAATATCCGTGATTAGAATAGGAGGTTAATAGTGCTTCTGTGTGTGCCTTGCTTCTCAACTTGCACATTAGCTCGAGGATAAATTTGGGCCAGCAGGACAAAAAAAAGAGAGAAAGAGCTGGAAACTAAATACAAATGTCCTTATTTAGTACAGAATCACAGAATGGCTCGGTTGGAAAAGCCCTCTGAGATCATCATGTCCAACCGTTCCTGTCTACCCCCTAAACCATATCCTTAAGTACCTCATCTACCCACTCTTTAAACACATCCAGGGATGGTGACTCCACCACCTCCCTGGGCAGCCTGTGCCAGCTTCTGACGACCCTCTCAGTAAAGAACTTCCTCCTTATCTCTAACCTGAACCTCCCTTGGCACAGCTTGGTGCCGTTTCCCCTTGTTCTATCCCCATCTCCGGGGAGAAGAGCCCAGCACCCACCTCTCTCCAAGCTCCCTTGAGGCAGTTGTAGGTGGTGATGAGGTCTCCCCTCAGCCTTCTCTTCTCCAGGCTAAACAAGCCCAGTTCCCTCAGCCGCTCCTCACCAGGCTTGTTCTCCAGAGCCCTCACCATCCTTGTGGCTCTTCTCTGAACACGCTCCAGAATCTCCACATCCTTCTTCTAGTGAGGGGCCCAGAACTGAACACAGCACTCGAGGTGCAGCCTCACCAGTGCCGAGTACAGGGGGATGATCACCTCCCTGGCCCTGCTGGTCACACTGTTTTTAATACAGGCCAAGGATTCATCTCACTGTTGGCTTTCTGTTTTCATTGGGCTCACACTTGGCTTAACAGTACAAAAGAAGACATTTAAATTGTTGGGCAATGTGTGGAAATCTGAAGTAAAACAGAAGTTAGCGGGTTGTGAGACTTTTCTTTTTAGTGCTGCAGTAAGCAGCAGCTTGCACTGGGAGCCCGTGAGTTTTCTTTGTTTCAAAACTTAAGAATATATATAATTTACCTTGCCAAAAGTAAATATAGATCCACACTGTGAAAAATCACTCTGCTGAAGCTCAGATGTTTGTATAAGAAAAATACCGCTGGAGAGATTTCTTCTGGATCAGTGTTTGCATAGGCGTACGGTCACGGGGTGAAGGGATGCAGTTTGTCCCCACTGCTTTCCCAGCGCATCCTTGAACTCAGACCCTCTCCGCATCTCTGGGCGATCCTCTGCAGCCATTCCTCTTGTTCCTGTCGCAAGGCTCCTTGTTTTTCCCCAGGAGCAGAGCTATCTGAGCATGGAAGTGGGACAAGGACAGCCTCTCCTGGGAGGCCCACCACAGTCACTACAGCTTTGGCTTTTGTTATCCACTGCGAACCTTTGGAATTACCTGTGCTGAAGTGGGGAGGGGAGAGGGAGCTGGGAAAACTGAACTTTAAAAATGTGTACCAAAATCTTATTGCTTTCCTTCTGGAGCAAGTTTGAGGTGAGTTTATGATGTGTACAGCTGGGGCTTTTATATTAATTTCAGATAACATGTCAATGTGAAATTTGAGCCCAGCTCCCTACAAATAGAAGCTAACGAAGGAATGAATCAGACACACACCAAGCCCTATCATCTCTGTCACTCTTTATCCAGAAAAATACATGCTGTGTATGTGCTGCGTGTGACTTTTTGTAGAGGCCGTTTTATATAATATAAGTCATTTCTTTTTGGAAGCTATAGCGAGAGCAGCAGATGATAATGAACTCTTCACAGGAGCTTTTCTGCTGATGATCGTAGCAATACCACAGAGGTTTGATGTGACAAGGAGTCGTGTTTCTTCCTGGCAGAAGACAGTTATTTTTATTTCCTTATATCCACTGTACTTTGCCCCGTGTTTCTCACCATCTCTGCTCTGGGACATTTGAGGCATCACGAGGCTGAGAAGAAAGCAGGGCGGTTACCTTCTGCACGCTTCGGCTCAGTGGTGTCTGAGGAGTGAGTCAGCAGCAGCATCTCCTCAGAAATGACATCCAAAATCAAGACAGGATGAAACAGACTAAGCTAAAAAAAACCCCAAATGCTGTAAGTGTTTATTTGTCTTCTTTCCCCCTTTGTCAGCAGAGCTTGGCTTGGTATTCTAATATTTATGTGTCTGGAGGATGATATAAAATCAGAGGTACTGTGTAGCAACACAAGAGGGTTTGTTCACTTCTGCAATCCCAGTAGGAAGGTGACATGATTTTTTTTGTTCTTGAGTCTTTTTAAACTCCCTTTTTGCTATTAGTGTCATTGGTAGCTTAATGGATTCTTGATTGTTGAACCACTCTTTTTGGTACAGTATTGTTAGTCTTCGCATGCACTCAAAATGACAGAGAGCATTAAAAACAGTTATTTCCATTTGAGATATCTAGAGATAATTTTTTTATACCCACTGTGTGAAAATAACTTGAACAGTAGCGAAATTATCCATTATAAGAGAGATGATTTTACCTGTGAATTGGGTTTAAAGATAAAATCTTTCCTAGTTCCCAAGACGCAGATTTCCTATTCATTGCTCTGTTAAGATTAATCGGGAGCAAGACTTTAATCCAGAACAAAGATGATTGAATTGTCCTTAAACAGTGATGTAGAACATTACCCAGATCTCACTTTATTGAAAGCCTTTTTTGGTCTTGCAGCACTGAGAAATCATGAGTGTGTGAGAGCTGCTTGGGAGTACATCACATGAAGCAGGATGCCTTTTACTCGTTAGGAAGTAAAATGCTTTCTAGGTTTTTTGAGGGAATGAAGTTGTTAGGAGGTGTTGTATGGAATGGGTTAAATCTGTGTAGTGTATTAGCTAGAAATTATTTTTGGCATGCAGTAAGAAAAAGGGCTCGCTCCGCCTGCAAAAGCCTCTGACAGCTTAAAGAGCCACTGCTGGGTCTGTGGAGCGGCCAGGATGGAAAATTAAGTCCCTTAATGCAGCTTTCTCTCCTCTTTGGGAACTCAGAGAAGGACAAGCTCAGACTCCCGCTGCCCAAGCTGCAGCATGATCCACCTCTCCCCTTGCTGCCACCAGCCTGGCTGCACGCTGCCGGTGCAGTGATGCTGCCAACACAGCCGTGCCCTTAAGAATTAGTGTCTTTTTCTTTAATCTCCTGTTGTACAGCAGGAAGTGTGTAGAGCCACCGGGTTGTTCTAAATCTCCAGTTACAGCCTAGAATGGAGGAAGGATGTCATCTGGTTTCCACCCTCTTGGAGCGCCAAGGAGAGAGCGTGGGGGGAGCATTGGATGCAAGGATTTCCAGGCTGTGACGTGGGATCTTGACAACCCCTCGATTCATTTCAGGACTCTTATCTGAGAGCGGGCTGTGATCGGCAATGTCTGGGAGCTGGCAATACTTATTTCAGATGCATGTACCACATTTAAAATGGGGGGGGAAAAAAAAAGGCAACTTGCTGTTCTAATGGCCTTGCTGTAGGGATGCTGGCAGGCAGCACACCATTGAAAAGTCGGTCCCTGGAGTTTAGGAGCATATTGAAGGCCAGGAGATTTAGGGACTTATTAAAGGCACTGCAGCTTCAGGCCCTGCTGTTAGCTGACTGTCACAGAGCAAGTAAGAAAGGAGCTGGTGCCGTGTTTAAGGCTGTTGGGCGTGCATGCGTGCCCCATGCAGCATCTGTTTCTTCTGGCTAGAACGATTTTGACCTTCTGAGTTAAACCTTCCCATTTAATGATATTTTTCCTGTTACTGGAATCTTCTTTTCTTCAGCTCATTTGCATGCGTTCCATCATGTTTCATTTAGGATTCGATACGGTCAGAAGCCCAGGATAAAAGACACTGTATTAGAAGGGTGTTTTAATCATGAAATTCTGTAGGCCTGGAAGCTGCTGGGTCCAGCTGGGACCGGTTGTGGACAAAAGAAATATGTTTTGTCCACTGCTGCAGTCTTCCTAGAGCGAAGTGGAGGTCTCTGTCTGCTTTTGGAGAGCCAACCAAACCGGATCGTTCCCCTCCATACACGTGTGTTACCCCGTAACGTGCCGAGCCAGCTTCTGCAGCGTCCTCAGCAGCGGCTGCGGCCCAGCCGGGATGTTCTGCTGCGTGGGGCAGCCCTGGGGCTTATCTGCAGCATCCAGGGCTCAGTGTAGCTGCCAAGCATTAATCCAGCTCAGTAGTTTAAAGCAAGGCTGTAATCGTAGTTATTGGGTTTTCTGTTAAAATGTGCTTTTTTTTTTTCTTCTTTTTAAAGTCCTCATCAGACTTAGCAAACTGGCTGTAGAGGTGATTACGTTCTGGTTGGCGATGTGCATGGGTGGAGAAGGGCTGAACATCCTGACGTTCTCCTTCCCTCTCAATTCTTCTTGCTGCTTCAAGAAACAGTCGCTTGCTGTAAAGCCAGGTTTGCAGCTTTGGTTGAAAATGATCAAAGTACTGCATGCCCCAGGGTCACTTAAAAAAATAATAAATGCATCTAAAAGGCACCTTAGAGTGTGTGAGCTCCCTGGGATGCCAGCGGCCATCGCCTGTGGTTTGCTGGTGTCCGCAGGCAGGACCTAGTAAATCTTTGTCTGCTCAAAGAGCACAGGGAAAAAGGGAAGAAAGGGAGCAAGGATGAGATTGCAGGCTCTGGGGTTTGGGATGATCATTAAGGGCTGGCCCACTGCCTGGTGCCTGTCACTGGTTTGCAGAAGTGAGACGGATCTGGGAGAGGTGGCTGCAGCTGTACGGCTGGGAAGTGGTGCTTTTAATTGCTAATTAAAGTTACCATTTGCATTTGGGGTTTTCCTTTTTAAAGAATGACATCCTATTGCACAAGAAACTGCTATCGTTGTTTGTTTATAGCACGACCAGACTGGCGACTTGCTCTTGCTGCTTTGCTGGTACATCTGTATTTCACCTATTGCTTTCCCATCTGTTTTTTTACGGCTTCTGTCCTGACAGTGCTTGTTCTTCTAGTCCTTGACTCCCCTCCTGTGCAGACACACGATCCTGTAACATTTTCCTTTTTGTCTTTATAAACAATAGGCAGGCAGTCTAATAGCGTAAGTCCAAAGTCAAGGGAGCTTTGCAGATTCAGCTTGACAGCTCCTCTCTCTGAATTATTTAAAGGCCGTAAACAAAAGAAAGCCCATCTAGAGCTTCAGGTGACTTCTCTGGTACTGTGGAGAATGCCTGATAGGCAAGTCCTGCTAATTTTGCCCATTTAAATCTATGGGGTTTAGTAGACTGGCAAATGCAGTTGGGATTCAGGGGCTACCTCCTGGTATCCCTGAGGGAGGGCACATTGCAGAGGGGTGAATGAGCAAGTTGAGGAAAGGGAATGTGGAAGGTGAATGAAAGAATCGGGAATTTCTCTCTGGTTGTAAGCATTCTTTGTCACGTTTGGATTTACACTTTCTTTTTTCCCCTCTCACAGTCAATGAACTTGTCTAAAGACATCCTACATTTTCCTGTGACTTTAATCTCAGTCCGTGGTGGTTTTGGGTTTTGTTTTGGGTATATCTTTACATCTTTTGTTTTTAAATCTGAAATGCTTTTCAGCAGCTGAATGACCCAGTGATTTCTGATTTCTCAGGTGCACTTTTGTTGCTGGTTTCACTTGTCCTTCTGGATTCGGGAGTGTTTTAGATGGATGGGATCAGGGAAGCAGGCAGCAGAGCACAATTGAGTCCTCTAGTTGATGTGAAGTTCATTATTATCTTTTGAATAGTTCATTCTGCAGAACAAAGTAGAGAAGATGTCATGCTTTGCATTTATTGCACTGAAGCTATAAAGCTGTACTCTCATCATTCTTAATACCTAAGGCACAGCTGTCTTCTCACTCCTGTCTCCGAGAGAAATACAATGGAAAAAGCATCAGTAGTAGGATATTAGAGAAGCAACCTCATATGTATCATCTGTACTCGGTATGGTTTTGTTTAATGAAGTTTTCCAGCTTTTATGTACAGTCAGACCTTAATAAAATTCAATTTACTGTGCTGTCTTTTTCAGTACCAGCCATACAATTTGGTAATCAAAGCTGATGTTTTGCAGCGTGGCCTTACTTTGAAAACTGACCTGCAAAAATGGCTTGTGGCCTTCAACATATCTTCTTTCAGGGATTCCAGCATCTCTTGCAGTATACAAATGAAAGATTGCTCTCTGTGCTCTCTATTTCTCAAGACCAGAGGAGGCCATATGGTTTGGTACAGCTTGCCCAGCCTCGTCTGCATTGCAGGAGCTTTCAGGTACATAGTGCTGTGCGTGATCCTGTTACAACAAACATTAGCTGAATTGGATATTGAAGGAGAGCAGCAGGTTGTGAATTCTTACAAGATTAATGGAAACTTTTGTTTTACCTTAATTAAACCTTCATTCCTTAAGTCAAAGTCCTCTTTCCCAAATAGGTGTGTGTTATAAATAGCATTATTATAGGTATAACTTCATGAAGCTTATATGCTTGCTAATGTTAATGTTTGTGCCTTGATTTTTCTCTGCAAGAAACAATTTTTCCCTTTTGTCTCTCCACATCCTGGTGATTTCACTTCTGTGGCACATGTATATATGTTGCATATTACATATACTTCCTGTAGTGGCTTATGCAGCTACAAGCTGGGCCACCTTGCAGGCAGGTACCTTCCCTTCTTCTGTTCTTACCACCAAGCAGTGGTGGCCCTTTGGGTGGAAGCAGCCTCCAGGGATGAGATATTTTTGCTCTCCCACTGTGCCTCAGTTTCCCTCCCCTTGCTGTAGGTCTGCCCACCATGCAGATGTGTAATCCCCCACGCTCCCTGCCTGCAGCCTCAGCTGGAAATGCAGCATCTTCCGTACGCTGTCGTTCCCCCTCCCTGCAGACAGAATCCTCAGCACACTGGGACTCATGACTCTGCTGTTGCTACTAAATGTACTATTCCTGGCTTAAAGAGAAATTAAGGCTTTGATTTCCATGGCTGCTAGACTTCTGGCCCATCCAGTAACGCAATTAGAAGGCTTGCAGAGGCAGTGAAATCATCATCCTTCTTTTCCAGCTGGCATGAGCAAAACATTCAGAATTGTTATGTGCTCTGCAGATACTGAGCCCTTGAGTCCTCCTGCAAAGTTATTCCAAGACCCATTAATGAAAAGGTCAGGATTTTAACACATGTCCAGAACTTACAAAGTTGGTTGGTTTAAGATACTGTAGCATCAGTGTTTGGGTTTGGTGGGACCCCACTTAAAAATGGATTCATATGTTCAAAGGACGTTATTATAATTAAAGCATACGAATTAAATGCCAGAATTCAGGTCGCTTTAACATGACTTTTTGTACCTCTGTGTCAGGCCAGTCTTAGAGGTGGAGGTGATTTTCATTAGGATGGTGCAAAGAAGCTACCTCAGCAGGAGATCCAATTTACTGGGTGTTGTCCAAACAGACAGCAGGTGACAGCTTCCTGCCCCAAAGAGCTGACAGCCAAACCAGATAAAATGAACGGCAGCAGAGTACGAATCCATTATCAGTTTTAAATAAATTGATTTCCTCAGTCCATCAGCCGTTTCACAAGTTCCTGCCAAAAGTGTTTCCCCTCTTGCTGACCCAGCCAGCCCAACTTGGCTGGGCTCCCTTCGTCATTCCTGACATCTCCTGTGATTAACCCATTCACCTGTATTGATTACCGCCATCTGTGGTTGTAATGCATTAATTGTTCATTCCCCTTTTGCTTTGAGGGAGTGGTGTCTTGTGAGGGGTTTGGTGAGGTTTTTTCCTTCCAGCCTGTCCCACTAGAGCTGGCCAGCATGTGTTCCCACCACTTACATGGCTGCAAGACCTCTTTGTCCAGAGGTTAGTTCGGGGCTTTATCTGCCCTGCCTTGAGTCTATGGTAGCTTCAATATTTTAATATTAGTCAGGCTTTTCTCTCTCTTGCTTTAATTAGGTGAAATATGTGTTTGTTATTCATCTGCACACCCTGTCTCAGACTGGGAGCCATGCAGGAGCTGGTGACTTGTTGCTTACGTGAGAGTAATCACAACTTTGCACTTCGTTCTGCTTGGAGAAGGAAGGCTCTGCATCACAGCATCATGAGGCAGACTTGATATCAGTACTCGGGTCCCTCAGTCACGGAGATCCCGTTGCCAGAGATGCTGAGGAGATGAGCTCCTCTTGGTGTCAGTGAGAACTCCTGAAGATCCATCCAGCTTCACTGAGAGGCACGCACTTGCGTTAAAAGAACTGCCAGTGGGCACCCTCTGGGTCTGAAACATTTCATTACGTGATTATTGGGAAACCTAAAGAATTTTTACAGTGTGTAACTTGCATACAGAGCAGAGTTCGTGATTTTTGGAAAAAAATAAGGCTGGGCTTGTGCCAGTGTGGGCTGTTGAACTGAGTTCTAGGTGGCTGCCAGGCACCATCAAGAACAACATCCGTACTTTGGACAAATTAATTTGGCTGTCAGCTATAGCCTCAGTCTCAGGAACCCATGAGTTTCTTGTACCAAACAGGGGAAGCAAACAAACCTGCTGGATCTAGAACTGTAGGTTGAGGGCACGGAGGAGCCTGTCCTCAAACAGGTTCCACTATTGTCTGGAGCCACTCTGAGTATCATCAGGATGTGGGAAGGGAAGAGGAGAAAGCAGGACGAGCTCTATGTGGCCTGAAGGACTAGTTATACTATGGGTCTGTAGAAGAGTGAGGATATTAAGACACCTGATATTTTCCAAAATTCGTAACTCTTCAGCGTGCTGTGAGCAGTCAGTGTCATTCAAGAATTTCTTGCTCTCCTCCTGTGCCCTTGTCATGGGAGCCTGTAGTGAAACTCCCCCAGGGTTGGATGAGTTCTTGGAGCACTTGGGAGATTGTCTGGGAGAGGAATGTAGCTGGAACAAGTTTCCCATCAGCAAATAAGTAAATCCTGCCGCTCAGAAAAGAAATGCTTGTTAGGAGAGCTAAATCTCAGTGATATTTCTCCCTGCTTTTTCTCCTCAGCGTCTCATTGTGAACATCTGGATTAACCTTGGGCAAATGCACTGAGTGTGTGGCCTCTGTTTCCCCATGTATCAAAGTAGGATAATACTTAGCTACCTCACCAGGGCATTTGTTACACTTAATTAATGTTGTAATGTGTCATTGGTTCCTCTGATAAAATGTGCTGTGCGAATGCTAAGTTGTTTTTGCTGATTGGATTGTTAATTAAATGTGCACATGTAAGTGATCTATTGGTGTTAGAGAACTAAGACTTAATAACTTAAAATATTAACGTCGAGGCGGTTGAGTCAGTTTTAAGCCTGCATCATTCAGCTATTTAGAGACTGAAACTAACGGCACTGGGAAAGGAAGGGAAACAAGAGCTGGACCAGCTAATGGCTCATTTTGTGGTATTTCTATGTGGGGACTGATTTAATAACAGGATGCCAACTCAGTGCCTGGCCCAGGGAATCCGCTGGCGGCATCAGCAGTGCGCAGAGCTTCTCAGAGCACAGGAGATATCACCTAGCAGTGATCCCTCTTGGCCCAACTTAGAAACCACTTGTGCTCCTTCAAAGGAGTGTGCTCGAGTTCAACACAGCAGCTGCCCTGCGGTATTAGCTCTTGTGTATCGGGGAAAAGCATGAAAGAGAGGATGTCTGGGAAGTGTGTGCATCTGGAGGGCTGCTGACGTGGATCACTGTCTCCTGGTGAAAGCTGCTGGAGCAGCAGCGGTTTGTTCCCCCAAAATAACGTGGTGTTTCAGTCTCTAACCATAAGGCTTCTGCCTCCTCATATTCTTCTGTGCTCTGGTTTTCATCTAGGCAGATATTTCCGAGGGTTATATCGGAATGAGCTGTAGCTAACAGCCCAGGCAGGGACTTGGAGGAACAGATATGTCATCCTAGAGCAGTAATGAGTTCAGGGACCTGGAAATACAGAGCTAAGAAGAGAAGGTGGCCTGTGGGAGCAGGTACGGTTGGTTGAGTGGAGGCTGGGACCAGAGAGGAAGGTTAACAGTCATCTGTTCCCTTTCTGAACCCAAGGGAGATGTGCACGTTGGTGTTGCTGCTAGCATGTTGGAGGCAAAAGGGCTGGGAAGAAAAGGAAACTGTTCTGTAAGCAGGGGATTTTCAAAGATTCACAAGGGGAGGGAAGAGATGGGAAATGTACATGGTGCTGTGGAAGAGGCAGTTGAAACTCAAGGATGGAGTGCTGAAAGTAGGGTTTTGATGAGAGATGCCATGCAAGGGACAGTGATCTCAGATACAGCAGCCCTGAAGGATATGGGACAGATGGTCTGGGGAAGCTGAAAGCATTCTTGCACAAACAAGGGAATTACTGATTCAAGTGTGAAGAGGATTTGAAAGAGGGAACTGAGCAACCGAGGAGCGTTGGATATAGCTGAACTGAAAGGAAAAGCACTGACTTGGCAAAAAGGAGAAGGGAGAAGAATGGAGAAGGTTAAGAGGGATGGGATAAATGCGTCATGAGTGTGAAAGAAAGGCATGAGAGAATGAACTAAACATGAAGCAGGGCTTAAGCAAATTGGAGTTTGCCCTTCACAGTAGGGCAAGGAGTGTGTTGTAAATTAAAGAGGACCAAGCAGCCGGGAGGCAAGAGAAAGGAAGTCTTTTAGCATCTTTTAGGAGTTTCCCACCAGCTGGGTCTCTTTAGTTTGCAGAAGAGGAGACTGAGGGGAGACCTCATTCATGTTTATAAATATTTAAAGGGTGAGTGTCACGAGGATGGAGCCAGGCTCTTCTCGGTGACAAACAATGATAGGACAAGGGGTAACGGGCACAAACTGGAACACAGGAGGTTCCACTTCAATTGGAGAAGAAACTTCTTCTCAGTGAGGGTGACAGAGCCCTGGCCCAGGCTGCCCAGAGAGGTTGTGGAGTCTCCTTCTCTGCAGACATTCAAAACCCACCTGGACGCCTTCCTGTGTAACCTCATCTGGGTGTTCCTGCTCCGGCAGGGGGATTGGACTGGGTGAGCTTTGGAGGTCCCTTCCAATCCCTGACGTTCTGTGATTCTGTGATTCCCAGTACAGCAGCTGGGAGGTAGAGGTCCTTGCTGTGCTTCAAGACAGGGCTGTGTAGCACTCGTAGTAAGCTGTGCTTGTAGGGCTGCCTGCTTGTCTGCCTAACTCTGTGTCATTTGAACTGGAAAGGCTTTGTATGTTCTCTTGGTTTCTGTGTACAGCTCTGATCCCCTGATGGTTTTCCATTGGTCTGCACAGAATCAAAATTTAGAACTATCAGGTTTAGGTCACTTTTCTTGATTGCTCTCATGCAAATCGGTGGCTGTTTCTTCAGACCGCACGCTTTGTTTCTGACGAGCATTTGGATGGGAGGCATATGCCACGGCAATTGCAACGATAGCACCCCAGGGCTTGGTTTTTGCCACATACAGCACTGATGGGCAGGGCAGCATGACCTTGGCTAGGGAGAGATGAAATTCATCACCTCCAGCGTGATGTAATGACTGACTGCAACACACAGTGGAACAGAAAGGAGGAAAATTGCAGGTCTTGGACCGTGCAGTTGTCAAGCAGCATACGGCACTGCATTATGTAGAGTTGCCAAATGAATATTTGGGAGCTTTAAGTATTAAGAGAATAGATGCTAAAAGCTGCTTTCACTAAACTAATGCCTAGCTGTTTCTTGTGGTTTTGCAATATTGATGCTAATGGGCTGCATGTTTATGTGTACGAGTTTTGTAGGCTTATTGCACGCTGTATTTATGTACTGCTGCCGCTTTGTTCAAGGCCTTAAGCACATGGTTTATGGGGAGCATCTGAAGTCCCAGGATATATGACCATAGGAACAAGTAGCTTTAGAGACCTTGTCACAGATAGATGGGCAGTGGAGCTCAATATTTGCACGTACAGAGGAGGAGAAGACTTACCCTTTGGGGGTTAATGCCAGCATAAGTTGTTTCTGACATAGGTCTCCCTACCTTGTCTGATGGGGAGCATGCAACAGTTGTTGGAGCTGTGTACTTCACTTCGCAGTAGATGCCGAACAACAAATGTCTGACGAGTTATTCTCATCTTAAGTTCTAAATAAATTAGGCTCTCACCAAAACCAGTGTTGTTCCAGAACAACTACATTACAGAGGCCGTTGCTTGTAATGTATCAACAATTTCTGGGGTGGGATTTGCTGTCTCGCTCTCCAGCTTTCTCTGATCTCTTCCCATCAGTCTCACTGGCCTCTGTTTTCATCTTGTCGTTTCTATGCTGTCTTCCAAAGTCAAATCGGTGCCTGTCTGCAGCACCATCCACATGCGTCCTTCTATTTTCTTCTAGCCTGGTCTTCAGTTGCCTTGTTGATCTTGTTTTCTTGAGAGCTACACGCTGAAAAGAAAGGTCATGCTAAGAAAAAGTGATTTCTCACTTGGCTGAGAGATAGCTTACTACTTATTTGAGTGTGTTGTTGGAGCAAGCCTTGGACCGCTTTCCTCTGGGCACCCAGGTGCTGTGAATACGGGTATATGTATGGGTAATATGGGTAATGGTAATAATATATGCATAACATATATATGGGTAATAGTATAATATACCCATAAGATGGGTATATATGCTAGCAAATAGGCTCTCAGTTATACAGCACCTTCTTGTGCTCAGTTTGGACTGAATAGGAGTAGAAAAATGTATGAAGTGTAAAAACCAAAAATGAGAAGACTGCTTCTTCAGGGAGCAGGAAAGAAGGATATATTCATGTATTGAAAGTCAGGGTTAGAAAATACCAGATGTGGAAGTGTCAGAAAACGTGTCAGGAATCATCCCTGATACAGAGGTTTAAGTCAGGAATTGCACAAAAACAAGGGGAGGGGTTCGAGGAGATGTTGAATTTCTACCTGTGCACGTTTCCTAGCAAGATGCGCTTCATCCTGTGCAGAAGCTGCAAACTCTGTGTGATGTAGAATAATGAAGACACTGATTTGTCTGAAAGCTTTTTTCTTCCCCTTTATAGTGCGCCTATGAATTCCTACAGGAGCAGAACAGTATGCGTGTGCATGTGATTGTAGGCAAGGCTTTCTATAGAGAGTGAGCCAAAGGAGTGCTGTCATCTGTAAACCCATGGGCTAGTTAAGAAAATATCATTAATTTGCTGGACGGATGTGATTGTGTAGCGTTTATAAACGTAAAAACACAAAAGATTGTGTATTTGCAGCTGGAGCTACAAAGAAGTACAGACAAGACCTTTTTCAGATATATTGAGTTGTTGCTTTTTCTCGGCCCAGATAAGCCAGAGGAGCTTTATCTTTGTGTGTACAAAGGAATTACCTTCAGAATGAGATAAAAATACAGTTTCTAAGGATTGAAAGATGCCGTTTAGGCGTGCGTGTTCTGTTCCAGGTTTAAAAGCTAAAGAGTTGGGTGTTGCTGCTCCTGAAGTGTCTTGGTACGACATCTTTTGTATGTAAGACCTCGTTCTTTAAAGAAGTGCTTGGTTTAAAGGAGTAATTAATTTCTGCTTGGGCCTAGTGTTCACAGTGTAGACAACGGTCCCTTAAAATTGCTCAGAAGGGGTTAATGTTAAATGAGTGTGACGGCATATGAAGTAAATCTGTCGCGCAGGGAGGCAGCAGGTTGTGCACCCCTCTCACCGTCCCACTGCGTCCCCCTTCAACAATAACAACTGTATCACAACAGTGGAAGAAAAAGGAAATAAATTTCCATGTGCAGCGTGTTGTCCTGCGGGGAGGTGATCTAATCAAGCAGTTTAGCTTTTAGAAACCTCTTGGTTTTTGTGCGCTGGAGGTTCATCTTGCTTCCTAGGTTAGAATTCGTAATTTTCCTTCAAAAACAAAAGCTGACTTGAGCCATACAACAAGAAAATCAGCGGCTCTTGAGGGACTTAAAGTGAAAAGCCATTAGAATCTGCTCATTACAA
>NW_010160440.1:0-20253 GCF_000695765.1 Mesitornis unicolor | reverse complement strand
GAGCGGTCAAGCAGTGGTGGTCTGCTGGGGAACCGCTTTCACGTGTTTTGTTGCATGAAAAGCCTTCCCGTGTGATGTTGATGGGAAAAGTTGCTGTGAAATGTGTCACGCAGATGGTCTGCAGCTCAGTCCTAAAAGCCAGCACCTGAGCACCAGTTGCCATCTTTAGTAAGGACTGAGTAGCTGTACTTAAGGGAAGGGCTTGCTGTACAAACAGCACTAGATTTAGTTCAGCTATATACTCTTATTCTGCCTATAAATAACATAAGACAATGGCCACTTCAGTGCAGGCTTCCTCACCCAGTGTATTTTCCCATTGTATCAACAACTTTGCTTAATTAGGCTCTGGTTCCTTTTGTTCAGGGTTCACTGGCAGTGAGTCCGTCTGCTTGAAAGAGAAGTGCTGACAAACCAGCCATTTGTTAGCAAAAGCGTCTGCTGGGGTGGGAAGGTGAGAAGTTGTTAATTTAAAATAAGATCTTTAAGGATCCTAACTGTGAATGCATAGAACAAACAGAGCTGAAAATCCAGAAAATTAACACTTGCCTCAATGATGACTGCGCTGGAGGTTTGCGATGGATGTGCTTTATTTGTGCAGAAAAGGGAGGGCATAAAAGAGACACAAACTTCATGGCCTGTAGTTCTTTATAATACAGTGAAAGTCCCAGATAGGATTTCCAGTCCATCGTGCGAATGTGTGCACAAGCAATTTGAAGAGACGCATCTTGCATCTTAATAATCCTCCTAGGGAGCAGCTTCTCCAGGCTGTTGGGTTTATTGCTGGTACCTGTAGAAGGCAGGGGAGATTGTAAAAGAAATAAGTCCACATGGTAGCATTTCACCTTTAGCCAAACCTTCCTCCTCCTTGAACGTGAGCCTTGCAGCAAACACACTTGGGTAAGTTCATGTCAAGGTTTGTTTTGTCGGGCTAATGACACAGGAGTGCTGCTGCCTCTCTTGTGGGCTGGCTTACGTGGTCGAAGCCGTGGTTGTTAACTACCCACTGCCGTTCCCAGCCTTCAAGTGCTCTGGCTGTTTCTTCTGCAAAACTGCTGCGTTTACAAACTATAGAAGTGTAGGTTATGTTCACACACAAATATTCTGATTCACGGTTTCACTCTCAGCAGGGGGACCAAGATGTTTCAGAGCCAGCATTCAGGCGCCTCTTCTTGTGTAGACCATGCTCTAGCTTTTTCTTGAGTGTGAGCTTCTGAATTAATCACCTTAAAGATTGATACATGTGGGATGAGGGAGGAGAAATGGTCTTATGAAGGATTATATTAAAGGTAAAAAAAGATGCGAGTGATTTGTGCTCATCTTGCCTGTTTGGAGCCCCTTTGGGACAGGCTCTCTATTTTGTGTCTGGGAAGGAAGATGATGAAACACTCAGCTGTGGTATTTTGCTGTCGAGCGGGCAAGAGTGGTGCTGAACTCCTGGAGCGCTGCAGGCAGGCGTCCACGGTGGCTTGCTCTTAGTGAAGAGGGATGGCTAGAGGTGAGCCTTGCAGTTACTGGGAGGATGGGCTTCCAGCTTAGCTAGAGAGCCCGGCTGGAGCTTCCCCTTGCTCCACAGAGTTGAGTCTGCTCGAGTGTCGGTGTCTGTCCCTCCAAGGAGATGTGAAAATCACACACACACATGCCCATGTGGGGTGATGTTCATTTAGTTCTCCCCAGCCCACAATGTTTTCTTGCATAAAGATGTAAAGAAGGAGCAGCAGAGCTACAACCTCAGCTGTCTTTTACTCCCTATCGCACTGAAGCAGCTCTGACAACTTTTCAGTTGCTCAGCTGCGCTTCCTCAAGCTTCACAAAACATCCAGAGCATTTCTGATTCTCTTAATGCCGGCTGCTCTTGCATGAATACCAGCAGTCAGTCAGACTTTGCTTCTCCTCTCCTCCTTCCCTGTACAAATTGCTTCCCCAGGGCCATCCGAATACGGGGCTCATCTAGGAGGAAAGGAAATCAGCGTGCTTCAAAACCCAGCTGTCATCGGGTGAATAATTCCTTTGAATGATGAATGTAGCAGATATCTACTGAGGAAGGTCCTAAATTTGATTTTGTTTCTCTTTGCCATCAAGAATGTGCTGCAGAAATTTCCTTCGGTGCAAACAGTGAAAGTCCCTTCAGATCCCAAGGGCAGGTGCTCCTGAATTCCTGTGGGTGGACCAGTCATGTTCATCCAGTGCCACGTCCAGGAGAAGGGGATGTGTCAGGTTCGGGACAGAGGTGCTTCTCTCTGGTCTATCTTTGCTCTCAGGACTGATTTACAGCTTCAGTTTGCATAATGCCTACCGCTGTGTGGGTATGTGTCCAGTCTGTAGGCAATAACAAAGATTTGTGGTCGAGTCAAGTCCTTCTCAATGTCAAGGAACTGTCCTTCAGCCCTCCCATAATACTGTCTCTGCAGTCAAGGAAAAAGTGGGCACGTGTGTAAGGCTGTTCATGAGTCTTAGCACAGGACCTCAGCCCTGGAGCACATTACAGCAGTTCTGGATCTGTACCCTACGTTAACCTTGACATGAGGCCTGAGATGCACCTGCATTTGTCAGTTTACATTTCTGTACTCGTATGTAAACGCCAGGAAACCAGAAGATGCATGCTTTCGACATCCTCAGAGGTTTGCTCTTTTCTGTTGACTTAACAGGACCAGAACTCTTAAGCTGCCTGCTGTCAATTTTATGGCTGTTCCTGGCTCGCTGAGATACGTTATCTTATGGCAGGGGACCCGAGCGCACAGCGCCGCGTCTCTGCCGATCGCTCCCTGCGTGCCTCCGTGGGCAGGGGGGAGGTGGCCGCATTTCGTCAGGACACACAGTCGGTGGCTTTCCGCTGTGGTGCGGTGCTACTCGAGATTAGCAGCCGCCTGGAACAAAACGCTTTTGCTTGCCAGGCAGTAAACCCTCGTCTCTTGGTTTTTGTTGCGTTTGTCCACCTTTTTCTTCAATCTTGTCGTAGTGAAGGCAGCTGGCACTTTCTGCCTCTCTTGTTAAGATCTACAGGTGCTAACCACCCGTAGGAGGAAGCGCATACGTAGAAGAGTCACTTTAATAACTGATTTCTTCAGAGCAGGACTGCGCACTGTGGATCTCCAACATACCCCCTGCCCCTGCTTTGGGAGGGATGGGGAAGGTCAGCCTTTCAACCTAATTGCCCTGCATAGAAACACCAAGTGATCATGGTAAATGCAACCGCAATGGATGGTGACACCCTGTTTTTCATGCCTCAGACATGTCTCTCTCCCCCTGCAAACACCTGTAACTGCTTGTGGTAGTGCCGTAGGGGAGATGGGTACCAGTTCAGTGGTGCTGGTGGCTGTCTTCTGGGGATGTGGTGACTCCACTTGTACATGTCCTGGCAAAAAATATTGGTTCAACATACACACGTCTGTCAGCAGTTACAAACCTACAAATCTAAGGAAGTTCACGGCTTGCTGAAGTGTTTAATGTGTTGAATATATTGGCTGTTTTACAGGCAACAGGAAAGGGAACGAATTGTTTCTTTAGAGGATTAAAAACAAGTTGCTTAGCTGTGTTCCTGGGGAAGCAGTGCTAGAGTGCCTTAACAAGCAAGTCACTGTTTGACAGATCTGGTGCTAATTTCGCTGCTGTCTGCTCCCATTTGCATCTCATGGTTGTGGATGAAAGCAGCAGAGCGGTGATTAGCTCAGATCTTGCTGAAAAAACGCCAAACAAACAAAAAAACCCCAAAACCCTAGCAAAACGGTGGCTTCTGAAGAACAAGGGAGTGAGAGTATATTACCCTCTGGCACTTTTATTTTATTTAGTAAAAACTCTTCATTGAGCCAGAGTTCATTTCCAGTGGTACCCCAGCAGACTGCAGCAGCCGGATCAATTACCAATCACTCACAGAGCAAGCAGGAATTGTTCAAACCCTGAATCGTCTGTACTGAGGAGTGCAGGTTTCTTGCTCTGCACACTAGATAGCTGCCGGTGTATCTCCCTTGCCTCCAAAATGCTGTTGGGCATCCTGGTCCTTGGTTTAGTGCCCAAATCACATTTATATCTGCATTCCCTCCAGTGGGTTTTGATTCTAGCGCTGTTAACCAGAAGCTGAGCAGTTCACGAGATTAGACTCTTTTAGCCACCAAATTAATGGAAATTGGAGTATATGCTTCCTTTGAGGATGTACTTTCTTTTCAGGAGCTTTGACTTGGAGAATCATTGGTGAGATAATATCAGGAGTCTTAAGTAATCCCCTAATGGCTGTAGCAGGGTGAACAAATCTGTCTATTACAGTTAGCGCAGTGGTCCACAACAGGACTACTCTTACCTGACAAGTGGGGGTTTGTGTTGAAAAAAAGATTTTTCTCCCCTTTTCTTCAAAGCTGGTGGCTGTGCAAATGCCAAACCTCGGGGTGAAGCGGCGTGCAACCCTTTTGGGGCTGAGTCAAGCTGCCTTTCTGCTCCCTTTGGAGCAGGGCCTGCTCTAGTCACCGAGTTCATTAAAAATACATGCGTTTAGTGATGGGATAATTGCGGCAAGTTTGTCTGGGGATGGATAGCAGCAGGGAGAGAAACTGAAAAATGTGTCTGAGAAAACATACCGGCTGTCTGCAGAGAAAACAGTTCGTGTGGGTGGTTTGGCAGTGAGCGCTACAGTTGCCGGCGCAGGGACAGATGTGGGACACCGGTCTGGGAGCAGCGGTTCCACCTCGGCATCTCCAGGGCTGCCGCTGGTGCCCCAGGGCTTACGTGCTTTTGGTTTATCAGGACCATGTGGCTCCTCTGGATTTGCCCCCATTTGAACAGCTCCTGTGCGGAAAGGTGCACGTCCATGTGCTGGTCACATCGTGACTGTGGTTTGAGGGGTAGAGAGGCTGCCTCATGCTGCAGCTGGCACCCAGTGTTTGCCTGCGGGTTGCCCAACTGATGCAGCAGATCGTTAATTTGCAGACAACCAGGGTGTCTCCAAAGGCGACTCCGTCCGTTGGCGGGAGGTCAATAGGCGCTGCCTTTCTGAATAAAGCAGGGCTGGAGCCCTCTGCCTTCCCTTCCAAACTGGGGGTATCTGCTATTGCTCTCTAATCTCTTCTCCTCTTTGTTTTACTTGCCTGAAAGCCCTTGGCTGTGGGAGAGGTTGCGTGGCTTTGGAGCCGGAGAGGTTTTGTCACGGTGATTAGTTGGTTTAGTTGAGGCACTGGAGACCTTTGTCCGTATGCTGCCAAGAGATGAAAATGATTATTATTATTTGCCCACTTCACAGGGAGACTGTGAGGATTAATTCATGTTTGTAAATTGCTTTGGAGATTTAAAGCCCTGTAGAAGCACTAAGGATTATTGCTTTCTAATTCTTCAAGGTAATATAACTTTTATAAATACTTTTAGCCTCGAAAGCATCTTGGAAAAGGGAAGAGTTAAGTCCCTTTGAAATCAGATATACTTCTAATGTTTAGGATGAAAACAACTGCTTCTCTGCTGCTTCTTTCAAGAAAGAAGTGTGGAGTGGGGGGGAAGCAATGGCAGACTGTGATAGTGCCTCTTCTTTTTTTCCAGGAGTCCAATGTGCTGATTGCTGCTAACAGTCAGGGTACAATTAAGGTAAGTTATTTCATTCATCTCCCCTTTAAACCCTTAAATCTGATGTTAGTAAAGAGCAAGGTCGGAGGAACGGTGCAGCCAGGAGAAGTCATTAGAGGAGGTTATCCCGACTGTAGAAGTTTGTAATTGGAATGATGGATTTGCCTCTGGCACACGGCAGGGCGAGCCAACAGCGCACCAGCAATGGAAGAGAGTTAAGGCAAGGTGTAGAAAAACCGCTGGTGGCTGCCCAGCACCCACTGCTCTTCCGCTGCTCCTTAGGGTCCCGGTAGCACGGAGAGTCTGGCACAAGCATCTCCCCAGGCTCCTGCGGGTTCTTGTTGCTGTGCATCAACTCGCCGGCATTAACCAGAGCCTGTCCTCTGGCCGCTGCCACCGACACTGGGTGCAGCGGAGCTGAAAGCGGAGCTCCTGATGTGCAGCCGGCTGGAGCAACGTTTAAAATGAGCCGGGATGTGCCCACACTTTGCTTGCTCCTGCGCCCAGGCTGGCTGTAACACAGCAGCTGCCAGCACAGGGGGTTGTGAAAGCAGCAGCCTTCCCCGTGTGCTGAGAAGCCAGCGTTTTGCCAGGTCTTTCAGCACTTGAGTTAAAAGTCTTCCAGAGTCTCTATTCAAGATATTTCTATCCATGAAATGCCAAGCAATATGGAAAAGACTTTGTCCTTCTTTACATGTCTATCAGATAGCCAAGCAAAACCAGTACCCAAAACCCAAACTGGTACGGATCCTTTGGACGACCTTGGGTCTGATGCCATCCCAGGCAGTACAAAGCAACACTGTCCTCCGCCATGCTTTGGAGGCTTGGTGGTTAATGCCACAAGCTTGCAGTCCAGAGCCCTGGCAGTTTTCTGTAGCTGCTGATAAAAGGACTTACTTGCTGTTTGCAGAGGTACAGGCTGGATTGTCACTCTCATGAAGCTGAGGTCCTCTTCCTGATTTTCCCTTTCATCTCTATGACAGCAGCTCTCTGCAGCCGGAGCAGAGTTGCTAGTCTGAACGGTCCTGGGAAAAATCAAAGCAAGCAGAAATGGGGGGAGGCCCAAGTGGTCTGCATTTGACTGCGTGTCAAGATTGATTTTTTTTTTTATTTTTTCCTCCTTTTTAGGCCACAAGTGGCCTGGTTACTCCAGCTCTTGCAGTGTGTGATGCTGTAGCCTCCCATTCGTAGGCAATTTATTTAGCAAGCCGTGGAATTGGTTGCTCGTTTTTTTGGTCGCTTCCTTCTTAGTAAAATGGGAGAAATGCACAGGAGCTTTTGATATCTTGAAGTGAGTCCAGCAGCAACAGGAGAGTGATTAGAGAGGAGAGGTTTTGCTCATGCACTTTGCTTGTTAATGAGAGAAGGTAGACAGAGAAATGTGCAAGCAGACAGGGCTGTCAGAACTCTGGTATTTCCATTTGCCTTTGGCAACATGCAAGGAGAAGATGGGATGGTCTGGGGAAGGACTGGATTTGCACAAACCCGCTCCGGTCTGGGGGAGATGCCGTGCCAGACAGTACCTATGGGCTAAAAGCTCTAAAGCTTTTCCCAGTAAAACCAAACCAGGTTAATACAGGCTGTGACAGCCCTTGCAGCCACATTTTTCTGCCATCTCTAGACCATGCCTTCAGACACTGCTGCACCATCTTGGTGTGGACAAGGGAAATAGGAGCACAGGGGACTGAGAGGACAAAATCTCTGATCTCCGTTACAAGATTTCCAAGAGCTGGTTGATTGGGATGAGTGGAAATGAGACAGCTGTGGATGGTTTTCCTTCATGTCCTAATTTATTGTAGCACAAACAGACATCAAAATTGCCAAATGCTTATCCTGTTTGTGTGATATTATTGCATGCTGGTGAATAAAGGGCAAGGGGTGAAGATGGAAGGCTCAGTCCTGTCCTAGTGATCTGTATGCGATGTAGGAGATAACGAATGTCCAATTCCTATTCTAAATGTCTTGTCTTCCTGCTCTTCAGGTACTGGAGCTGGTATGAAGGCTTTTCTCTCAAGGCATGAGGTACTTGGTCCTGCTGTTATGCTACAGTATTCATCTGGGATCCTCGGCAGGACAAGAAACCGAAACCACCTTGATGTTCCTCCCCAGAACCATCATGTTTGGGTTTTTTTCCATTTACGGACTTTCTAGGACATTTTGAGACACTGGAAACACCAGTGAACTGTCTGCCATCAACATTAACTCCACAGACTTTGCTGCTGCTGCTGGTGGTATGGTTGTCTAATTTTTATGATAGGAAAACAAATTCTTTTAAATAAAAACAAAAAGGAATAATAAAATTTATTGAGCCACAAGCTGAAGCTGGAAGATTCTCTCTTGTTGCATATGGGAACAGATGTACTTGGGAAGGGAGCTTGCAGGACCACACAGGGCTGTCCTCAGTTGCACATCTCCAGTTACTTTCGTCTGGACTCTTCCTTCATCCCCACTGGAAAAAGAAAGTCTCTAAGCCCTACCTGGACGTGCAAGCAATCAGCTTTGAGATCCCATAATGACACGGTTGAGCTGTTCCTTTCATTCTTTTTTTTTAAATTTTATTTTTTTTAGATGCATTAAAATGTTGAGAAACGCCACCCAGGTTGACACCGCTGGAGACTGTCCTCTGGTCATGAAGAACAGAAGGGCAGCTTCCCCTTCTTCCCCTCCTTAAGCTCTTGCCTCAGCCTGAAGAGGCAGCCCCGAAGGAGAGGAGCAAGTTGTCCTTCCATCCGCGTGAGCCTGGGCCTCTCTGCTGCCTGCCCCCAGCAGTGTGCCGAGATGAGGTGACCTGCGGTTGCCTGGGATCGGGACTGACCTCACCGAGACGCTGTGGGATAACGCTCTCCTCCCCGCGCTGCCCGGGCTGTGTTTGACTGTCTCAGCTAGAGGAGGAAGCTTCTAGACGCAGTTACCAAAGCCCTGCACCACGTAACCGCCCGTGTGGTCTGGTTGTGTTTGCCCCTCTCTGCACACCGTGGAAACCAAGCATTTTGAATGTTGGAATAAGAGGGGATAGAGCTGGTTTGTAATGTGTTTCAGAGCCATTATATAAGTAGCCTTATTTTTAATGGTCGTGCATACACTTAACTGTACATACGGAAGGGGAATAAACCATGATGCTAAGAGTTGTTGTTGCTTTGTTGGCAGCATAGCGGGAGGGGTAAGAAGGTGCAGGCGGTCTTTGTGAGTAGCAGTTGTGCTGAGCTGTCAGGATTGCTGCCAGAACTCGTCAGAAGTTCAGCTCTCGGAAGCTGAATTGGTGGGCGTAGCAGGTGGCAAAGGTGCAATGTGTACAGCGATACCTGTAGGAAGCGTTTCAGTTTGCAAACAGACTCTCTGCGTTCATTCATTTCCTTATGCATCTCCCTCCCGCCTCTGAGGCTGGGATTGCTGCAGGGACTTCACTCTCCCTGTCGGCAAAGCACGGCCCTGCTGCAGTCTTGGGCCGCCCTTCAAGGAGCTGTAACCGATGCTGTGTGAAAGGTGTCTCGTGTCCTTCAGGTGTTAACAGCCTGATCCTGATCTTCCCAAGAGGATTGTGTCATCTCCTCACATCCTTTGGTCACTGAGCAGAAAAGAAAAACAAGGATGCTTTTGGGGATACGATCAGAGGAGCAGGGGTGAAGCCTTAGAGCAGAATCGGGGGAAGATCCCGTCCTGATCCAACATTGGTGCCCGTTTCCAGCAGGGCCACAGGGGACATAGATGCTCCTTCAAAGCTGGAAGGATGTGGGACACACGAAAATTGCTGTTGGTGTCTGCAGGGTCCTGTGGAGTGTGGAGAAACGTGATGGCCAGCTCCAAAAGAGGATGCAGCATGCTGGTTTTCTTCTATGGTTTCTGGTGTGCTGGTGGGGAACGAGAGCAACGAGAGCAGGGAAGGAAGCGAGGAGGGTGGTGTGTGTCCTGCTCAGGGGTGCTGTCCGCAGGTCTCCACTGTGTGAGTCACCCCAGCCACTGGCAGAAGGAAACTAAACTGGTTCCCTCTGTCTGGTGGTAGCTGCCTGACGTGTCCTGCTGAGCGCTGCCTTGGTTTCCGTTTTGTTGCGTTTTCAGAGAAACTGGTGCTGGGTGGCTATGCTGGGCTGTGCAGAGCATCCCTCCCAGGCAGCCTCCTCCAGAGGTAGGGCCGGCAGGAGCAGCGATAGCCGTGGCTCTTCTTGCTTCCCCTGGTTTCAGCTCTGGGTTTCCCTCCGCCTCTGGCTTGTTTTTCGATGCCTGCTGATTTATTTTGCACGCAGCTGCTGTTGAACTTCAGCTCCGTGCCACGCAGCCGCTGCTTAGGAGGTGACCTCATTCCTTCTCTCCCCCCACTTGAAGGTCTTCTGTGTTTTAAATTGAAATCACTCTGATGAAGCTGAGATTTTAAAAACAGAAGGGGAAAAAAAAAAAGTATTTTGAATTCTGTAAGGTTACTCCTTGAATTAAACAGAGAAAGCAGCTTAACATTGGCAGCCTTTATTTTTTTGGTTTTCATTCTGTTTCAATCAAGATAAAATGCAAATTCAGTGTCTGGCCCTAATTAGAAACACAGCAGCTCGTAAACACCAGTTGATGGCATTCCTTGTCTTTATCTCTTTGTCACAAGAGCTACACTCCTTATTTTAATCCCCTTAATTTTCTTTCCTTCAGGGAACTTTGCAGCTGACATGTGCAGGCACATAATTGCTTGCTTACTTTTTTTTAAGAGCGTTTGGTCAGTAGTTTTTATTAATTAGTCATCTCCTTGACAAATGGTCTCGATCGGGTTTTCAGCCTTTATTTAGAGTTTTGAGGAGTGATTGAGTTTTGGGAGGGATGTCCCGAGGTCTCTGGTCCCCCTGCCCAGGCCAGGCCTTGCCTCACAATTGGATGAGGTTGCTCCGGGGCTTGGAGATGTTCACAACTCAACTGAGCAAGGACCGGAGATTCCCAAGTGCCTCTGAGGAACTTGTTCCGGCACTTAACTGCTCTGCTTGTAAAAATTAACTGCAGGTGGTGTGCACGTAGAGTCTTTATTCTCACTTTTTGTCTTTTGAAAGAGCAGAGTTACAGAGCCCTTGGCTAGAAGCTGCCCCAGAACAGTTTTGCCTCCAGTGCTTGCGTCCCTGCGAGAGGTGTTGGGTGAGTCAGACTTTTCTTTTGAGAAAAGGAATTAAAACCCTGCCTGGCCAACCAACCTCTTTAATTAATTTTAAAGCGTTTAATAGAAGAGTGGGAGAAACACGCCTCAGTGCTGAAAGGAAGTTCAGCGCCGGAGGGAATCGAAAATGATGGTCAAGGAGAAAGTTAAATTGGTATCGATGTGTCAGGGCTCTTCAGCAGTGAGTGTGGCTGGCTGCTATCGCCAGCATCCAGCCCGAGCGCTGGAACCTTCTTTCTTTAGAACCATTTTGTTTAGCTATGGGAGGTCGTAATGACAGCAGTGAATAATTGGAAAGGCAAATCTTTAGTCTTGTCATCCTTACCTCTCTGCAACTACAAGGCAGTATTAGGCTATTCTGAGTCTTTAATGTCTTTGTAAATTAATTAAGATGGTTTGGGTTAAAGCAAGACTTCTTCCTCTGCTTCACGCATTAACCAACCATTTGAGTTGAGTGGGTCTTGCCAAAAAGTCATTTTAAATCTTCCAGCTTTAACTTCAATACCTTAAATCTGTGTCTGGCTGGTGGTTGGCCGTCATTACTCAGCAGAGGCAGGACAAGAGTTCATCCTTTAACATCAAGCAACAGGAAAAATTCCTGGGAAGGGAAGAAGTGATTTTTTTTTTTTACATCTCTTGGAAATAAATTATGAGAAAGAAAACAGAGTATGGACCTTCCTTGACCTTCCTTCTGTCTCCCCGGCCTGTCTGGGGAGATGGATTAACATTGATGCTCTCGTTTGACTCCCAAACTGTGGTGGTGGTGGCAACGGCACTGGCTTTCACCTGGAGACTTTCGTGAGCACCTCTAACCCCATCATCCTCCCTGAAATCCCTCCAGCGCCTCTGTGCCTCCAAAGACTGACAAGCAGCCTGTCACTTAGTCTCTTAAAATCCTTTCAGGCAGCCAAGGAAAATAATTTTGAGACTTTCAGGAAAAAAAACCCAAACTGTGAAGGCCATCCTTCGTGACAGCTCAAACCAAGCCAGCAGTGCGAGCTCAACACGGATCCCAAACCAGGGAGCACCCATGTGCCCTTCCAGCCTGCCTGCCTTCCTCTTGCCTTGCCGGGAAGGAGAGCAGCCCCAGGGGGTTTTAAATCAGAAATTAAATGTGTTTGTTTAAAGGTTACCTCGTCGCAACCCCCTCAGCATCGTGAGCCTCCCGCACGGGGCTGGCCCACGCCATGGAGCTGTGGGGAGCCACGAGCACGGTCTTAGGCTCTGCTGGACCAAGCCATGGCAGGGTGAAGGCACTAAACCACCCCACGTGTCCCCTGCTCCAGCGACCCGTGCTGCAGGCGTGATCACATCCCACCTCTGTCCCTCTGCCCCTGCGGTGTGCGGGGCTGGATAGGGAAAGCGCTCAGCAGCTGTGATTTGTCCTCGGGGGCCTTATTTCAACAAGAAGTTTGTCTTGATTACAGTGCTTAATCTGACTTGTCAAAATCCCCATAAAACCATTTAGGTGTTTAAGAGAGAAAACACACTCCTGTCATCCTCCAAGTGCTGAGCAGGAGCTGCTCTGAAGCCACCAGCCCAGCCCAGCCGCTCCTGCCCCATCGCTGCTGTGCCAGTGCTCAGCTACCCATGAAATGCAGTCATTTTATTTAGAGTTATTTATTTTATATATTTTAATCATTATTAAAGTAATTATTAATAGCCGGCGGCTCTTCTCCAGTTCTGTGGTGACTGAAAAACATCCTGAAGCTGGCATTGATCTGAGGCATATGGAACGACCTGGGACTTAATGCAGCAGGGGGAGTTGAGGGGAAGTGAAGCGGGGCCGACCCCTCAAAGTCACAGGAGCATCACGCTCGAGCTGGCGCCAGACGGGCGCCTGAGCGGGGTGAAATGGGCCAAAGCCCATCAGACCGCAAGGATGCTGCCCCCGGCACTGCCCAGCGAGGGGGGCTGTGGGTGCTGTGGGGGGACATGGGACAGCCCTACTCACGGCTGCATCCTAACCACAGCCCCAGCTCTGCACAGAGGAGGAGCAGGGCTAATTTCCAGGCTCTTGAAATGCGATGAGAAATGATGGGTTTAGGTTGCTGGCGAAGGGTGGTGGGGCCGGGAAGAGCTGGGAGTGCCACAGCTACTTCACAAGAGGTGAAGGAGCAGCTGATGTCTGGATGGTAGTGGAGAAGATGTCCCAGCTCACTCCAAACGAGGAGGAGGAGAGGGCAGCATCGATTACAACTTATGTCCCCCCCTTTTCTCCCGTTCAGGTTTTTTTTTCCCATAGGAGATTAATGGGAACTCTTTGTCTTCTAACGTGACTGTACCTTATGAATTCTCTGTCTCACCCTCATCCTTTAAATTATCCACATAATAAAATATGTATTCAGTGATTTCAGGTCATAATTTGATCTGCTTAGGGAAGAAAAGGAATGATGAAGAAGGGTTGGCGGCATGCTCCGCTCTCCTCCATTTATCTTTATTTATCATCTGGGTTTTTTTTCCCTATCAACCTGTGCGCAGCCAAGTGATGAAAATGCTGCTCCCCATGTGCTGGTTCTTTGCTGACCGGTTTCCACCCCCCCAGTGAGCTTCCCTGGCTGCCCACAACCCCGGTGATGTTTGGACTGGTCAAAGGGCTGAGCCACCTTGGTAATTCCTGCCTTGCACTTCCCACCTCCGGGCTGTTTTACCCAGCTGTAAAACGGGCGCAGATCTGCTCCCATACAAACCCCAGGTGCGTGGTGGCTCCTGCAGGGAAGTGGCTCTGCCCGGGCAAGCTGGGGGTGCACATGAAGCACCTGGGATGTGCCCCACCTGCTGGCAAAGGTGGGACCGCACGGCTTTGTCCTAGGAGACATGGGGTTAAAAACCCTTCATCTCATCTTTGGGGCAGCCGTGGGGTTGCTGTACAGCACCGGAGCTTCCAGAGTTTCATTTTGACACCAGCTCTTAAGTCTAAACATGGGGTTTAATTACTTTAATACACGTCTGTGGCATCTAAAAGCTTTGTCCGCGGCAGTAACAGTGCTAAAGGGCATTTTACATTTTAAAAAAACCCCAAGAAATGTGTAAGGCCCACCATCGCTGGGGATGCTGCAGTTCCCACTGGTGAAGCTGTGTCTGTGCCATGGGCACAGAGAAAGGGGAAGGAGAGGGAGCCCAGCACCCTGCAGCCAGCAAGGGGATGAGCCCAGCACCACGTAGCCCAGGCACAGGACACCCCCAGGGTGCCAGTCTCCTGTGGGGGTAAGGAGACGATCTGGGGGGGGGTTGGCCTCCTTTACCTGCAGTGCACCAGCGCTCACACCGGGAGTGCATTATGCCTGTTCACAGCAACAACTGGAGTTTACAACCCTTGTGTATGGCACAGTCCTGGGACCAATGTCCCCCCAGTGCCCGTTTTCCCCGTGGCTGCACGTGCAGCTGTTTGTCTGTCTGCAAGCCTGCACCGCCTCTCATTTGGGTCATGCAGAGCCACTGGTTTCAGCAGCGCTGACTGGTGGGGCTGTGCTGCTGCCCGTGGAGATGGGCATGTTGGAGGAAGGCTTCTTGAATGGGGATTTTTAGGGAACTTCTCCATTGCACAGATGATCTGAGCCCCTGGAGGCTTTTTCACAGAATCACAGAATGTGAGGAGTTGGAAGGGACCTCGAAAGCTCCCCCAGTGCAACCCCTGCCAGAGCAGGATCACCAGAGCAGTCACACAGGAACACGGCCAGGGCTTTGGGTGTCTCCAGACAAGGAGACTCCACAACCTCTCTGGGCAGCTTGGGCCAGGGCTCCTTTTACCTCTTGCCTCCACTTTTAAGGGCTATTTATTCCAGCAATGAAGATGCTTTCAGCATGGCCGGCACTGCTGATGGATGAGAAAGCAAGGGCTCCTCACAGTGATGATGCTTTAATGATGATGAAGCGTTAGCATCAGCAGCACTTACCCCAGTCCGGTGGAGAGGGGGAGAAAAACCAAATTGCTGCCACCTGCAGGGAAAGGGGACCCAGCTGCCCCAGCCATTTCAGAGCAGCTGAGGGTGGCCTGGCTGCTGCCCCTTCTGCTGCGAGCCAGGACGCGGAGGGGGAGAAAAAAGTGAAGGCAATGCCCCAAAGCCCTGGTGTGATTTGCAAAGCTGGGAACCATCGTGTTTTACCAGGATGGGAGCGGCTGTGCTTAAATGCAGAACGATCATTATTTATTTAAAAAATAAATAAATAAAATCCTGGCCTGTATCAGAAATAGTGTGTCCAGCAGGACCAGAGAAGTGATCATGCCCCTGTACTTGGCACTGATGAGGACACACCTCCGATACTGTGTTCAGTTTTGGGCCCCTCACAACAAGAGGGGCATTGAGGCACTGGAGTGTGTCCAGAGAAGGGGAACAAAGCTGGGAAGGAGTCTGGAGCACAAGAATTATGAGCAGTGGCTGAGGGAACCGGGGGTGTTCAGCCTGGAGAAGAGGAGGCTGAGGGGAGACCTTACCACCCTCTACAACTGCCTGGAAGGAGGGTGTAGCGAGGCGGGGGTTGGCCTCTTCTCCCAGGTAACAAGCGATAGGACAAGCGGAAACGACCTCAAGTTGTACCAGAGGAGCTTTAGATTGGATATTGGGAAAAATTTCTTCAAATTGTTGTCAAGCTCTTGGAAGAGGCTGCCCAGAGAAATGGTGGAGTCGTTGTCCCTGGAGGTTTCCAAAAGATGTGTAGTCGTGGCACTCTGGGACATGGTTTAGTGGGTACGGTGGTGTTGACAGTTGGACTTGATGATCTTAGAGGATTTTTCCAACCTAAATGATTCTATGGTCCTAAATTAACCCTCTTTTTAACACTCCAGTGTTTGTCCTGGGAGTGAGGTGACATTTCCAGCTTGCTTTGCCTGGAAGAGCCTCAGTGCACCAAAGACGCTGGGTTGTGTTTTGCCAGAGGAAGGAGATGCTCAACCCAATGCCAGGTCTCGGTCCCTGCCTGCTCATCATGCCCTGCCTGCCCCAATCCCCTGCTGCTGCCTGCAACCTGCCTGCCAGCTGGGCTGGTGTCCTCGCCAACCGCTTCCAGGTTTCACGGGTGTTTTTGAGGCTGCAGGGTGACAGCTCAGGTACAGAGCCCCCCAATGGGATCTGAGCTCCAGGAGGGACCCTCAGAGGAGCCCTTGCAGGGCGGCACCTCTCCCCCTCACCCTCCCTACAGCCCATGGGTCTGGGCACCAGCCATCTCAAAAAGGATGGAGAGCTGTCTGGAGAGGGGTCTGAGCACAGGTCAGTGGCAGAGTGGTTCATCCATCTATAGATCAGGGTGAAATGAAGAGTGCAGCTTCTTCCATAGCAGCACCACTTCCAATCAAGGTGCTTTACTGTCTTTAGGGCCCCTTGAAAGCACTGAGACGCAGCTGATGCTGGGAGGAGCACCGAAATTGCTTCAGCAGCGCCCTGATGATCCCTAAGCGCAGATTTATTGGATGTTTTCCAGCAGGTCTCCTCTCCTAAGGAGCGTTGTAGATACAGCCATGCCTGCTTAACCCACCTGCTGCAGCAGTTAGACTTCATGGGGATGCCGTACTATAGTACTAATATTTATTCCTGGCAGATTAAATGTTAGACAAACTGTTTTGTCATCAAAAAGGACAAACTTCCCCCAGCTTCACAGCCAGTGACGCTGTTTGCTCCTCGCCAAGGTCAAAGAAGGAGACGCCCCCACGGACAGCACGCGTTGTAGCTGCCTGCGCATCTCCCACCCAGGCTCGCCTGCGTTTCCTGCTGCTGGAGCACCTCGAGGTATTTCTCTTCTCCCTCGGAAGCACAAACCCTACAATAAGGGAGCTCTTTACAGCGAGCTGGGGATGGGCTTTCCCTGCCCATCACCAGGAGGACTGAGGTCTTGGTGCCACAGACCAGTAAAGCATCTCGGCTGCTTGCGATTATTTTGCAGGGCTGTTTTCTGTCTCTGCTGCTGTTCTCGTCACCACAGCCAGTGCTCGCCTTCATTCAGCCATTGCATGATAGCAGGTAATTTGGGGTCTTTGATTGTAGGATATTAGATGGATTTAAAGATTTGGGTTTATTGCTTTTGCGGTTACAGTCAAACACTTTCAGTAACGCTCCTGGTTTATGCTCCCTAGTATTATCTAGGGACCCACAGCCCTGTGTGTGCTGCAAGCTCCTGGGGTGTTACCAGCCCCTCCAGGGCCCTGAGCATCCTGCCCATGACCCCAAGCATCCTCTCTATGACCCCGAGTATTCTCCCCATGGGGCTCACTGGGGCTGCAGTGCCCAGGGTGCTCCCCTGCCCAGGAAAAGCCCTGTGGGCTGGAGACCTCTCCAGGGTTATTCAGCCTTCCCGGGATCTCGGCGTGGGGAAGGCAGCGCCTGCCCTCGGCTGTAATTGAAATAGATGGAATCAGGACGGATCAACATCTAATTCCTCGCCTGGGTGAATGGGGACATGTGTTTAATTTTCCGGTAATTCAGGCCGGGAGTCCTGGCTCGTTCCTCTGTGCACACATAAGGATCACGGCTGCCAAGAGGCGGTTATGCTTCCTAAATGTGGGTCCACGTAAGAGCTTTTCCCCGGGGCTGCCATCCCCAACATCGGTGATGGGAGAAGAAATAAAAGCCATTTCTGAAACTACTTCTGCAAAGGCAGAGTTCCCATCACCTTGGGGGAATTAGCAGAGGGTGTTCAAAGCCTGGAGATGCAGGTGGGCACTGGTGATTTGAGGGCTGTGATGGGAGAGGAGCAGCAGGAGGGGAGGGATGGAAACAGTAGCAGCTCGCTGCTGGGCATCTCCCCAAATAGGACTGCACAGGGAAGGAATCCTGGGGTTTTCAGGCCAGCCCAGATGGTCTCATTTTCTGGAGGGTGCTTTTCCCTATTGCACCATGTTACTGCAGGGATGGAGACCCCCTCGGGTGTCCATTCCCACTGGCATCAGCAAGGAAGGCTCAGGGAATGTGAGGGAGCCCAGGCTACACAGGTGGTTGTGGCCCAGAGCCCCAAAGAGCTGCAAAAACCATGAGCAAAGTAGAGGGGAGAAAGGTGTTTGAAACGATCTCCCTAAAGACTTCTAAGATCTCTGGTTTTCCACAGAGACCCCTTCAGACCACCCACACCTAGCAAAAGCCACATGCTTCCAGAGGTGTCCCTTGGAAAGCATCGAGTTGGCTGCAGAACAGGTGACTTTCTCATTTTTGGGGTGTACTTTGCTCTGAAGTGCATTTAAGAGTAAGAGACTGTGTGCGTTGCTCCCCAGCTTCACCACAGGCTTCATTAAGGATCTCTTCTGCAGAAGGTGATGGCTTTGGGCCCTGCCTGACCTAGCTTTTTCCTTGCATCTCCACTACCATGGGAATTAAAGCACACCGGTTTTACACTCAGCCACACTGCCCCCAGGAAATTGAGTGAGAAATCTCTCCTTTGGGCATGGTTACGGTCAAAGTGCCATGACTTTTGGGGCTGTTGACCTTGACTTTGACTTGCAATCTTGCCATCATGGCAGGAAGGTGAAAGAGAGCGGTGACCTCCCCTTCTCTAGCTCCCATGATTTCAGCACCCAAGGCAGGAACCATCCAAGTTCTTTTGCCCACCACAACAAGCAGCCTGGGTGAAGAAAGACACGAGAGCCGTCAGCTATTTCAATCTATTGCATGCATATGCCTCCTTGGTTTTTTTTTTCCCATTCCCAATGAACATGGTTTTTGTCTTCTTGGGATTTCAGTAAAACCAAAGAGAGAGTTTCCTTGCAGCTGAAATGCCTCATTTTCAACTCAGGCTTTTGCATTACAGTCAGGAAGGTCGCATGCCACCTCACTGGTGGCACCCGCTGGATGTAGGTCGACCCAGTCTAATTAGGTTTGATGTCTGAGGCCATCAAAGATTGCTGCCCACTGTGGGTTTCACTCTGTGTAGGATGTCTGTGCATCTAGGTGCAGGTATATGACTCCCTATACATCTAAGTGGGCACTTATCTACAGAGCTGAAGCATCTCATCATTATTAATGGACTTTACATCTCTCAATGAGTTTCCATTTTACGGAGGTAGGAGGTAGATTAGGCAATTTACCTGAAATTATGTGGGGAAACTGGGAAATGAAATCATATCTCTGGAGTCACGGATACTTTTAGGGCCACCTTGTCACCATGACTGAGGAAGATCTGGTTTAACTTCTCAGGATGGGAGTCTCTCAGCTGATGGAGCAGCTTGCCAGGAAAATGTGTGAGGCACCTGTGGAAGCTGTGTCTAAAGCTGTGTGGAGAATTAGATTGAATTGCTCTTTCCAACTTCGGTTCACCAGCTCAGCTGGGAAAGAAATCCTCTGAACATCAACAGCGCTACTCATCATTGAGCAAAATGCTCTTGGAGGCTTATTACTCTGAATATTCAGGTGGGTTCTGATGTTAAAAGGAATTAGAGCACTCTGAATATGTTAAAATATAACATTACAGCCTGTTCGGCATCTTTCTCGCATTATTTTGGCTGAGTGATGGCAATTGGGTGAATTTGTCAGGAAATAACCAATGGCTTCAGTGGCTCTCAACCTGCAAAGACAACGTTGAAAGTGGAAATTTCTCCTGGCTGTATTTGAGGCAGTGACCACTGCGGATCAAGGCCTGTTTCTCATTTCCTCTGTGAGGCCGATCTCTGACTGTGCAGGGGAAGAGGGAGGTGCTGAACTCAAGTCTTTTTTAACCAAGTTAAGTAAAGATGGGTGTAAAAATACCTGCTGCCAGCTTGATCCTTTAGCCATCCACTTCCTCAGGGTCTGACAGCTGCTTGGAGGCAATGTCTAATGCCAGCATGGCTCTCTTTCTCCATCCTGCTTGGAAGGAGAGCTGGGTGTGACCCTCAAAGAGAGACCAGAGGGAGGAGGGTCCTCACTGGGGCTGAGGCTGCTGCCTTCCTTTCTCCAAGCAGCTCTGTTGCCCTCTCCAGACAGTGATGTACAATTTGACACCCCAAACTCCCAGCTGGGTATGAGACAACCCCCCAGACCAGTGACTCTTAATTAACCTTTGTTGTGTGGGGTTGTAGAATCACAGAATGGTTTGGGTTAGAAGGGACCTTTAGAGGTCATCTGCTCCACCCTCCCTGCCGTGACCAGGAACATCTTCAACTGGATCAGGCAGCTCAGAGCCCCAGCCAACCTGGCCTTGGATGTTTCCAGGGATGGGGCATCCACCACCTCTCTGGGCAAACTGTGCCAGTGTTTCACCACTCTCAGCATAAAAATGTCTTCCTTCTCTCTAGCCTGAACCTCCCCTCTTTTAGTATGAAGCCACTACCCCTTATCCTACCGCAGTGGGGTCTGCTAAAAAGACTGTCCCCATCTTTCTTATGAGCCCCCTTTAAGTATTGAAAGGCTGCTATAAGGTCTCCCCGGAACCTTCTCTTCTCCTGGCTGAACACCCCCAACTCTCTCAGCCTTTCTCTACGGCAGAGGCACTCCAGCCCCCTGACCCTTTCCATGCCCACGCTGGTTTGCATTCACAGCCCAGTATGGCTCATTTGACTCTCACTTGTTTGTTGGTTGGTTGTTTTTTTTTTATTTTTACCCTATTTTGTTGCGTGACCCCTTTCCCCCTGCTCTTCTTTTCCAGTCGTTCCCTGGGAATCCGAGGCCCGGAGGCGAGGGAAGTTCCGCGGGGCA
>NW_010160439.1:76659-93780 GCF_000695765.1 Mesitornis unicolor | reverse complement strand
ATGACCATGAGCCAGCACTGTGCCCTTGTAGGCCAGAAGGCAAATAGCATCCTGGGGTGTATCAGGAGGGGGGAGGTGAGTAGGTTGAGAGAGGTTCTCCTTCCCTTCTACTCTGCCCTGGTGAGACCACATCTGGAATATTGCGTCCAGTTCTGGGCCCCTCAGTTCAAGAAGGACAGGGAACTGCTGGAGAGAGTCCAGCGTAGGGCTACAAAGATGATTAAGGGAGTGGAGCATCTCCCTTATGAGGAGCAGCTGAGGGAGCTGGGTCTCTTTAGTTTGCAGAAGAGGAGACTGAGGGGAGACCTCATTCATGTTTATAAATATTTAAAGGGTGAGTGTCACGAGGATGGAGCCAGGCTCTTCTCGGTGACAAACAATGATAAGACAAGGGGTAACGGACACAAGCTGGAACACAGGAGGTTCCACTTAAATTTGAGAAGAAACTTCTTCTCAGTGAGGGTGACAGAGCACTGGACCAGGCTGCCCAGAGAGGTTGTGGAGTCTCCTTCTCTGGAGACGTTCAAAACCCGCCTGGACGCCTTCCTGTGCAACCTCATCTAGGTGTTCCTGCTCCGGCAGGGGGATTGGACTAGATGATCTTTTGAGGTCCCTTCCAATCCCTAACGTTCTGTGATTCTGTGATTCTGTGTGAAATGGAAGAGGCCAATATACCTTTCTGCTCAGTCTGCTCAGTCTGCCTCAGTTCACAGAAAGTTATATCCCACGCTAACTTTCGCAAAATAAACACTATTTATGCAATCCAATGACATTCATAATGAATAGAGTTGTATCCCCAAAATAATGTTACAAGATATTTCTCTATGAATAACAAAAAATATTAAAAGCATTATGGAAAAATCATACCCTACACACAAGTCAGCCATATCAAAGACATTTGTTAAAGTACAGTGTAGTTTTCAACATTCATTTGCTGTCCAACAAGCAACGTCACTTTTAATGTTATCCAAAAGTATTACTTACTGTTTTGAAAGACATCTGTGATAGATTTTGCTTAAATTTAAGTGACATTCATTTCCCTTAAAGACTTAACACAAACTAGAACTGAAAAACTAAAATTCTGATTAAACATTTTTGCTGTGATTACACGGTAATAACTTATTGCACACAATCTTATTAACTTCATCTGTTTCTTTCAATTAGCTTTCCAAGGCTGCAGACTGGGGAGACATCTTACTGCTGTTCCTGTGCAGTCATAAATCATGTGAGCTTGTCTTTAAGATTCCCATGCACTGCTCTTTCCAAATCCTGCATCTCCACGGACAACTTTTAGAGGCATAATTGCCTTTAATTACCTGCACTGGCAAATTAAAACTTCAGCAAAATTACTCAGTTACCTTTTCTAGTTGTATACTAGCTCAAACAATTGTGTTTATTTCACGTTTGCACACCGCCTTTTAAAGTTATTTCTATCATTCATTTCAATACTTCAAAGTATTTTTTGGCAATTGCAAACCTGCCAAATTTTAAGATGAATAGAGCAATGTGATAAATAATGACCTAATATAAAGAAACTTGGAGGGCCTATAGAATGCACAGTATACTTTTTACTTTGTGAATCAGAAAATAAGCAGCTTTATGATTTATGAGCAAATGGGGGGGAGAACCTACTTCATATTCAGCAAAGAAAACAAACCCTAAATTGATTGATTTATATTTACGCTTTAGTTTTAAAAATTAATAAAGTCTTCCCTTGCAAATGCTCTTATTCTCCTCTGTTTTCCCAGCCTGAACTTAAGAGGTTTCCTCCCTCCTAAACATGCTGAGTTAGTAACTACATCCCATCTTCTCTGAGACTGTGCTTTGGTCAACAGTGTAGAAGACGGGATAAGACAAAAGGCAGCTATAATAGGGAAAATTATGCCATATAGAACAAACTACAAATGAGCAAATTAAATGGATACAATTTATCACATACATAAGCACTGTTCCAATTCAACATCTTTATTATTTCTAAGATAAGAGAGCACAGCAACTATGCTTTACATTTTTATAAGCTAAGCTACTTTATTGAATGCTCAGTCACTCCACAATTAGTTATTTTGTTCTCAAATATATTTTGGACTTAGTACTGTTTTCCTATTGAATTTATAAACAAAACCCCTTACAGTCGATTCAAAATACCATAGCCTTCTTATAAACACATCACTGGAGTAAAAATCAAATTTAAGCTTACTACTTGATATTGCAAGTTACAGTTAGTCGCTCAAAAACATTAGCATTCCCTTCACATTGCTTAGCTAGGCTTTATTTTAAGGGTTGTCCTGCTACTAGAAACTGAGGGAGTGTCGAGATGCCAACTGCCTCATAGCCTCCTTTTGTTCAAGTAACTAACAGATGTCCAAGAAGTACACATTATTAGGGAAAAACCTGTATTATTGTATGAGGTCATTATCTAGCAAACTACTAATGGAGGTCAGGGTTTTGTAAAATTATCATATAATGACCCAAAGAAATGTAAAACAGGACCAAGTGTTACAAAATCAGGCTGAAATATTAGGCATTTCAGTGATGAAAATGAGCGTTGCTCTATGATGCGTATTACTGTATGGTTTACAACTAAGCAACCATGGGGTGTTTGAAAGTGGATGCCTTAACACTGTCTTTGATTTGTTTTGTCTTTATGCATCTTTCAAGGCACAATATCTTAATTGGGAGAGCAATTCCTAAAGAAATATCATCAATAATTTTATAATCTTACTTTCAATCTTTATTAGGTAGGAAACAGCCTTTCCAGAAAGATGCTGCATAACTATAATTAATTTGCAATAGAAGAGTCTTTGAGGTGTTATCTTGTTTGCTTGGTGCTCCACTCCTGTAAAGATTTCAGCTATAAATGTCAATTTTCTTAAGGCTTGATTTGCCACATTTAGGTATACAGCTTCAGATAGCATTACAAGCACACTTTGTTAATCACACACTGAGGTCTGAAGTACAAATTTTGTGTATGTTTAGCTGATGGCACAGAGCTGTACAGCATTTTATCCCGTTGCCTATAGATGGTCTGATTTTCACCTCCCTGTATTGGAGAAAGAACATGTTAGCACCCCAATGCCTACATTTCCAAGCTTCACTCAGCCTCATTTCTCAAAATTTCTTTTCTGCTTTGGTTTCCTGTTCTTGCATTCATTACAAACACTCTTCCAATTCTGTACTTCCTTGCTTGTGTTTCTGTTCTCTGAACCAAGTGTATTCTGTTTCCTGCCACTGCCTTCAGTGCATCTCAAAGGGTTATGATACCTACAGTGGATCTGAAAGTGGAGTCTTTCCTCAGCTATGTGTTCTGGGTTTTTGGTGCTACATCACTAAGCAGGGACACTAAACTTCTCTTTATTAGTGCCAGTCCTGTGGTTTAACAATTATTAACAAACATTTCCTATCAAACACAATCAAAAACATTCTAAATTAATTAACATATTTTAACTTTACCCTTTGATTATTTTTCATTAAAATATAAAACCAAGCAAAAATTAAGAGATGTCTCAAAATAAAGAAATCCTTTTTTCTTCTGAATACGTTGAAACAAAACTCTAACATTCTTTTCTACACTTTTCAAAGCAAAATTGAAATGTTCATCAGGTAAGTTCTGACTGTGACTAAATGACACTTCTAAAACAATAATTTCCTACCTGTAGATTTAAAAGCAGCAGTTATCCCTGGATTTCCATTTATTCTTTGTAGAACTAAAGGCAAATAATTAAGAATCACACTCTCATCTGGTACAAATTAGCAAAATTTCATGGGAATGAATATAAATACAAACAGGCAAGCAAACAGTAACTTAGAATCTAGCTATTAACTTTCATTAAAACTGCTCTGTTTGGCAGTTTATCATCCAGTCAATTATCAGGAAAATTAATTACTTCCTGAAAATCATATTGGAGATCCTTTGATATAAAATATAAAAATGGACAGAATTATTTTATCTCTCTTCTGCAGTAAGTATCACTTTAATTAACATCTATTTTTAAATCCACTCTTATCACTTCACAGATTTTGTAATTTCTCATAACTTCTGAAAGAATCCTAGGATTCTGGGGCTTCTGACTCACACCAGGTCTTTAAAAACACTAACTTCAGCTTGGACAGTACATACTTGAGCTTTTAAAAGGCAATCAGAAAATGAATACCCAGTTCATCCCATCCAGCCATCTGAGCAAGAAATACAATGAGCCAGATTAACAGAACAGCAAACCCACTTTTTCTATTACTTTTGTCCATGTGGGATCAATTATTCCCACCAGTGCTTATAAAAGAATTAAAAATGTTGTTTATAACAGTAATAAAATGCTTTTAAAACTCAGAGTCTCGTAACAAATTTAACAAATTATCCAAATATGAAGTCTTGTCACATCCTTGAAGGTGTTATTCTCACACTTAAAGTGTGAAGGAATAATGCATAGATTGAAGAGGAGCCTAATTTTTACATGAGCTCTGAACAGACTCTAGCTATAGTACAGATGGTTAGCATCTTTGCAGATACATGCAAACACTTGATAGTTTTGTGAAGACTAAAAAGGGAAACCATGACCAGTAAAGAAACAAGCTTGTTTAGATTTGCTACTATCTATACAGTAATTGAACCGGATATTACAGCAACAACAAAAAAACACAAGGCATTAAATTCAAGAAGTTCTCACTCATTGAGAATGCAAATTGCTTTATAATTTCCTGACCTCATAGTGCAAAAGGATGAACACTTCAAGTAGATTACCATATCATAATCTCATGGAATTAGAAAGGTTAAATACCCAATTACAAACACTCTGCATAGCAAAAGACTAGAGTGAAGATGTACCACGTATTCTGAAAGTATGAAGATAACATTTTAAACACAGCAGGAAAAAGAAAGATACAAAATTTTGGGTTATAAAGCTACTGGGTATTTTTAAAAGCAAAATAGCTATTTGACATCAAATATCTGCTGGTAGAAGTTACATTAATCTTCAATTACACTTAAACATACACAAATAACACCACCACACCCTGCACTCTAAAGATCTTTTCGAACAGCTTTGTTTTGTATGTATGTATGTCTGATGGTAAAACATTTTTGTCTATGTTACTCCTCAAGACTATTCGCGAGCACCCCTGTGCTGGGTCTGGCTAGGATGGTGTTAGGCTTCACTGTAGCAGCCCATAGGGTGCTGTGCTTTGGCTTTTTAACTGAAGCAGCACTGGTAACACCACAGTGTTTCAGGTACTGTTGAGCAGTGCAAGCACTGAATCAACTAATTCCCCCCAAGGAGCAGACTGGGGGTGTACAAAGAGCTGGAAGGGGACACAGCTGGGACAGCTGACCCCAACTGACCAAAGGGACATCCTAGACTACATAAAGTCAAGAACTGGGCAGAAGGTGTTGGTCTGGGAGGCAGCCATTGCTCAGAAATTGGCTGGGCACTGATCTACTTATGCAAGGTGGCAAGTGACTACCTATGCATCACTTTTGTAATCCTTTACTTAGACTGTCTTTATCTTGACCACAAGTTTTCTCTCTTTTGCCCTTCCTGTACTATCCCTTGTCTCACAGGGCAGGAGGGTAGAATGTGTGAGCAGCTGCGCAATGCTTAGCTGTTGGCTGGGGTTAACTCACCACAGACCCCTAGAAATGTACTGTCCATGTGCAATTCTTCCCTATTCTCCTATATCAGTCATTGCTCTGCAGCCTTTGCGTATGTTGACTGACCATGGAACTTTACAGTACAACCTAAGAAAATTACTGCAGTCCACAAGATCAGCTTTAGCTTAAGCACAGTCATGTGCATTTGGACTACTGAAAAGCAGTGATTACTGAAAATTTGTGCTAAAAAATAATAAAAAATAAAAGGTAATGTTCACAAGGCTAGTCCTTGTCTTTTCCATTCCTCATTTGAGATCCCTTAGATTTTATGTTAGGGTTGAAGGTCTGCTGCTTTGACAATAAGCATCAGATAATGTTTATCGAACAACCCAAACAGGACCTTCATCAGGCTCCATCTATAGCTTAAGAAGCTAGTAAAATGTAAAATTAAGATGAAATCAAAACATAAGATAAAGTAAGTTACTGGAGACTCAGACTGCATTGCCTACTTCTTCACATTTCGTTCCATTGGTATCTATGTAAAAACATCACCATTTCTCTCATAACTCTGACTAACTTGAGCTAACTGACATTATTTGATACACGACCATTTTACAGAAAATGAAGCATTCTGGCAGTGTAAAATAGAACGGTTTGTCTAGTATAACCAGCGAGTCACAGAAGTAACTGTTCACTGGCACTTGACATTTTGAACAGAACAAAATCTTAGAAACTTATTTTACACTCAGCTAACCTGGTTCCATTTTAACAAAAAAGGGCCACCTTATTCAGAAAGGTTTTCAAATACTCTAGTTCATTGGTTAAGCCTAGCTGCATATTCCATTTAATTTTGAGCACAGTTTCCTTTCTTAAGACTTTTAATAAGAAAGAGAAACTTGAAATGTAAATACATATGGAAAGAGAAGGAAAATGTTTTTATATGTGCATGTGCATATATATGGCCGTGTGAATTATGCTGCAAGAGGTATATTTTATTCACAGTATCTATCATGGCACTTTCACATCTGAGGGTTATTCTGGAGCTCTGGCTCAAGCTGTATGAAAATCAAGGAAACTGGCTTTAAGCCTAAAAGCAAGTATCTCAAGGATCAGCATCCTTTATTTTAGACAGCATCTTTCATGTCAGAAGACTTTGCAACAGATACAGAACAGTTAAAATAAGAAAAAGCAGATGAACGAGACTGAGATCAATGTAATTTTTTAAACAAGTAAGAGGCATTTCTTAGCGTCTTACAATCAGGAAGTGTTAAATCTGAATTTCCCTAACTACTAAGTTTCTGGTTATAATGTCATTATAATGAAAATAACAAAACCAATTCCATTTATGCCTCACAGATTTTATAGCTTTTTCTAATCAGAATTTTACGAAAGCTTCCTTTAGAATTACTTTCATAAGTACCTTTGTTTTCTAAATAAAATTAGAGTTTGCTGCTTTTGATAGAGAGGGTAATAACTCTAGAGAAACACGAGCAAAATTATTAAAGAGCTAACTGATGCTAACTTGAAAGCCTGGCAAACACATTTAATTTAGGAACTAATATGCGACTCCTTAGTTGTTTCCCATGTCTGCTTGAGAGCTTAACAAGCAAAAAACCTCTCAAGTATAATAAAAGTCCCTCTAGAAAAGTGTTAGTTAGAAGTTTGTTTGGTTTTGCATGTACTGTGGAGCAGATTTTCTGTTTCTGAAACTTGATACAATTCATTTATCATGAACACATTTACAAGACCTGCATCTGCAAAGAACCTGACTCTACACATTTTTAAAAATGTCTCTTTCCGTAATGCTGTGTATATACCATTGACACTTCTTGTAAAAAAAATTTTTTTTAATATTTTGGGGTGTGGGGGGAACAACATACATTCTCATGGGGTTATTTCAGTGTAATAAACCTGCCAGTGGATGGAAGTATTTTGTGCTGAAGGTCTCAAGCCTTGTAGACAGCAAATCAGCCAGGCCAGGATGGAGAAAGGAGAGATGACAACAGCTTGATGATACATGAGAAAGCAGAAATTGACAGACAACCAACAATTATTGGTTGTTTAAAGAAGACAGAAGGCAAGGAGTGTCTCTTCTGCAAAAATTGACCATTGCAGGGATGTCATAGACTTTGGAGCTATTTTGCCAAACTAGAAAATTACAATTAGGGAAGCCGCCCTCATGCCAGCCTTCCTGCCAGGAAAGCTTCACTGCTGCACTGCTGGGAAAGAAATCTCCTTGGACAGGGGCTCGCTATCTCCTCTACAGACTGCACTACCTATCTCAAGGCACAGCACAAGTAAAAGCTTATGAATGGGTCTTTTTATATATTAAGTCATTCATATTTAAGTATTAGGACAAAAATCTTATTTGAGTGTAAACTGACATAGCCACACCAACTCAAATTCCTTCATAGTGAAAATACGAACTACTGATGTGTACTTAACAGATACATATTGTGCACTTAGTAAATCTAACAAAAACTATAAAATTATATATTTCTGTAGATTATGCTGACCTTTAAAACTATTTCTGAAGTTTTTCCCCCTTCAAGTTGTAAGGCAGCCTATATTGGCATTTTCAGCCTTGATGGATACACTTAGATCTGAAAAAAAAATAATAATAATGAAAGTACTGATATAATCATAGTGTTCAGGCAAATAATGAGAGGAGAACGAAATTCCAGACAGGATGGAATGCGCCATGCAAATTTTTCAATGGTCTCCAATTTTCCTCAGTGAAAAGCCTCATGTCTACATTGTCTACCTGTAAGCAGGTAGGTGACTCACAATATCCATGACCTCACTCATATTTTTCAACTACTCTACTACCGTATACACCACATTCCTGAGGGTAGGGTAGATATTCCACATTTTCTTCATTCAGATATCAAACACTCCCTTTTCTTAATCTCTGTTTCTTTCTATAACAAGCATACTGCAGACAGACCTGTAGGCAGGGAAAGCTCTGCCCACTGTTACTCATCCCAGAGCTGCTCAGCTCCATGTTGGCTTGTGTCTTCTCTGAACATTTCTATTTGCTCAGTTTGGAAGGCAGAAGAAACTACAATTTACCACAAAAATCCCAGAGAAAGAGTAGATAAAGAGAATGTGAAACACTGCAGCTGTTGCTGCCACCACTTACTGATGTAGCCACCTCAATATGACAAAACCTGTGCTCAGGGTGCTTGATGACCATCTCCACTCACTAGAGCTGCTAAGGAGTTTGCCTAATTAATATTCAGCATAATTACATACAAAATGAGAGCAATTGTTACAGAAGATATCTAAGCTACTAACTATTTTTCAGTAAGGCAATATATAACACCACCCAAGCAACACACAGACTTTGGGTGTAAACATTCAGGATTAAAATATTCAATATGCCTATTATTCAACAAGTCTCTTTAATAGTTCAAGCTCGCACACAACATTTGAATTAGAAATCAGTATGGTGCCTCGGAAATTTCTGTCACATGTTTTGTCCTCTATGGCACTTATATTTCTCCTAACTTAAAGCTCACGAAATAACAGATTTTCACTTTTACCTCATTTAAAAAGCATATATTGAAACCTGAAAGGACACAGGTTACATCAGAGCTTACTTTTCCATTTTTAATCAAGCTTCATAAAACTGGGGCCATTTGTGTACTTTAAATGTTTGGAACATAGTCAAATTGATAAAATTTAATCTTTCTATGTAAAAAAAACCATACACAACTACCTGTTGATTATCTTAAAATTAGTATTTGATGATGTATTTTCTTTTTTAAGTTGCTATACTTATTAGAAATCTGGCATCTCTAATTCTTAATGGCCTTCATAAAGCATGTAATTTAGCATTCTTACATCCAGCTGTGTTTTTCCTTCAAACTGCTCTCTTTTTAGTTTGAATTGCCTTAAATAAACAGGCACCTACCTCTGTATAACATGAATACTCAACACTGGGAGTGATGATGAAAAAAATAATTGGAGAAAGTAGACTCTAGATCTTCCTTTTCCATAGAGCACATGATGGTTCAGCCATATATATGACAAATAATGCATTAAATACCAGTTTCATGAACAAAGTTTCCTGCCATAGAAAATGCAGTATATATAACACACTACCTAAAGTATATTCTTATCTTAATGAATCCTAACATCATCATTCCCTAGTTATTAAAAGTTACTTAAAGACATTCATACACTTTTTCTTAATTGATTACATTTAGCTAAAAAATTCCAAATATGATTTAGAAGACTAAAAAGTAATCACATGTGTTTTTACTTCTTTGTTACTAATACTTATGAAACACCACAGCCTGGAACTTCATAAAGGGCATAATGTTTTATAATAAGACAAAGTCAGTAACTTCTCATGAAACACGAGTTCATAATTGAATGGCAGTCAACTTCTATTTTTAAGCAGGAGGGAAAACAGACAACCCTTGACATGAATTTATCCCTACTGTCAGCAGAGTAAACAATTAGATTTTTATATACATTAATAAAATCCTCTTTTTGTGACAATGCTCTTGGAAGAAAAGCATAAGGCCACACTCGGGAACTTTATGCCTCACCAGGCTTCTGGACACATCTGTAAGTGGAATCAATGAAAAAAAAAAGAAAGAATCCTTTATGTGATGTGGCCCTCAACTCCCCAGGCCAATTATCAAATTTGGCATTTTCCCCCCTTTCCTCGGCAGGAAGAGCAACTCTTCATCTTAATGAGGGTAATGATGAGCTTATTACTTATAATTGCATTTAATTTAACATAAGGTTTTACATTACACCATTAGAAGATAAAGCATTTTTTAAGTTCAATTCCACTTGAACAGAAATTTAACTGCCTATGAATGTCAAATGTCTAATGACAACATGAGTTACATAGTTGATTTTTTTGGTGACAAATTAATTTGTGAAATTATTGTATAATCAATTGTAAAATCCTGTAGATGGAAATATGCTTATGGTTACAGTAAGAGCAAAGACATGTCTAGTTAGTTAAATAATGACAATATAACTTTTAAGTTTTTGGAAGTATTCAGTGTTATTTCTAAAGATTTTGTAAGTTTAGATTTGACCAAGAAAGCCATTTAAATTAAGCAGGTAGACTGTGAAAGGAAGAACAAACAGAGATTAAAAGAGAAGAAAGAAACTATTTGTAAGCCTGTTACTGGGAATACAAGGAAAATAAATGCTTACGAAAGAGATAAGCATTCAACATCCAGCTGGAATATAAATGAATGCTTGGCTCTCCATTGTGTGCAGCCCTCCTCTATTGCCCTTTCACAGTACTCCATGCACTTCTTATTCAGTGATTTTCTTGCACTGGATTCCTGTAAGTCAAAGATACTACAAATAATCTTAATCTTTCTCAATACAATCTATATGTTCATGTTGTTAGTAATTATATTAAGCCTTAAAGAAAATTTAGAGTACAACTGTTGGACATTGTTAATGTACACAGAAGTTTTTCTTTACTCTGGTCACTAAGACAAAGAGTATAGTCCAAAGAAAGTAAAGCAAATCTGTAACTATGACATTTTATAATTAAAAAAAAAAAAACAACCCCAAACAAAACCATATTCATACAATTTCTTTCTGAATTCAGCCAGTCATTGTGCTTTCATGCTAGCTGAATAGTTGTAAACAGTGCAGTCAGCAGAAAGTATCAAATGGATCCTGAGGCCAAATACAGAAAACATTAAATTATCCAGTCATAATAATTACAGCTTGAACGAAATTAGTATTTCCTATTGTTTTTCACAGGTACGAGCAAGCCTCTATGTGTTGGTAACTATGCCTTCTGACAAATCTCCCATAAGCACTGATTCCAGGCTCATAGGAGCCAGACCTCCATGGTGTCAGCAAGGGATGTCCTCCCACATCCCCATGTCTACTAAGTCACTAGCTCAGGCAAGCAGAGGTCAGTATCTTGTGGGAGAACGTGTGTCCCAAAAGACAAGGAGAGATTCAGCCTCAGAAACCACTCCCTCAAAGTCCTGCTTCTGAGGGAAGTAAGGTCTAGAAAAGAGCATGATAAAAAGAAATATAATAAAGACTCGCAGTAGTAACTGTAGGGGAAAACAAATTGTCTAATTTTAGCCACTTAACAAATTGAATTTGGAGAAAGTATGCAGAATTAGGAATGGCTTTTCTTAAGAAATTTTGGTATTTCAACACTTGCTTTAATCTTAGACCAGGACAAAATGTTGAAATTCAGAAACAGTGAATTGAATTTCAAAGTTTAATTAAACTAAGTAAAAATTTTTTTTATACTAACAAGTAGTAAGAAGACTTTTTGTTTGTTAATTCAAACTAGTGGCTTTTTTTCTTACACAAAACAAAAATCAAGACACATGAGAATTAGATAGCATTTCCTTAGAGTGCCATGACTCCTCATGAGAAATCTATATCACATTTTTACCATTATTCACCTGTGAAAAAAATTTATTTCCTATAACATCACCTCTAGCTAACAGGGAAAAAGTAGTGTAACATAGATAAGATAAAGCCCCAAACCAAATAAATAATTTCTAGCAAAGAATAAGGGGCCCACCTACACATCTAACTTTGGGGGGGAGGGGGAAAGAAGAAAAAAAAAGGAAAAACCAAACAAACAAGCAGATGGCAACCTAGAATTTCAGGAAAATTGAAGTTTTATATAAGAAGTGATAGATTTTCCAGCAGCCATATTTCCAGAGGAGAAACTCAAAATGGATCATTAAAAGTCTGAGAAGTTTGGCATTTAAAAAAAACCCACCACCTACCACTTCTGTATTTCTCAAGAGATTTCTAATCTTAATCTTTTCAGTACAGACACACAGATGGAGTATACGTTATTCCCCTCTACAGGCAGCTCAAGCTACTCATTTGTCTTCTTACCTGTTTCTGTATGGACACTACTCAGAATATACATGAACCTGCTACTCAGAAACTTCATATTTCCGAAAAGCAAGGAAGAAAAAAATAAAAACAAAAAACCCAAAAAAACCAACACAAAAATGCATACAACCAAGGAATGCATAATTTTTTTTCAAGGCATACATGCTTTGAAAGCCTACTAGCTGTTGAATTCATACAGGCAATTAAAAATAGACTGAAAGAAAACTCTTTTCCTTGCTACACCTTACGTACCAGAAACAGTATTTCATTTGAAGCAGAACCAGAAGTCTCGTAGTTGCAACCAGATATAACCAGACTTCTGGGGCTGGCAAGACTTCTACCCTTATGTCTACCAGTAACACTACACTGGTAGTACTACCAGAAAGTGGTACTACAATTGGCACTACATGGACTTATAATACAAGGTGAGACAACAACCATGAGACAGCTTGTTTTACTTTTAAAATCCAGCTGTATGTTTATGTGTATATATACATATATATACATACTTAAAAAATTCAGAAGGCATTGACGACATGTAGGAAATCCTGTGAAACAGGTTTTGCATACAACTAATGCACACTAAGAAAGACGCTTTCTATTTAAGAACAAAGTTACATAATCCCAAATATAGGAAAGACACCTGTGACATTTACTGAGTCACCCATCAGAAATCATATTCTTCAAGACATATCTCTCCAAGGTGTAGGTGAAAACAGTACTACAGTCTTAAACTAAGACACCCAAAAGGTAAGAATTAAGATTTAATGGAATTAAGTTTGCTTCTGGGAATTTAGTAACACCTCTTGAGCAGACACAGATTTTAAATACATAGTCACATCATTTAACATGAAACTATTCAGTATTTAATTTTTACCCACATCATTTAATAGGTGACCTCATGCCTTATTTGCTGTGTACTGCTGAACTGTGAATTGCGAAAGAATTATCAGTTCCCTTCACGAGCTGTTTGGTGGCATGCATCACACCAGTATCAGAGTGCTTCCAAACTCGAAATATTTTCCACAGGCCTTCATTGAGACAAAGATCTATTACTAACCCCATTACACAGGGTAAAGGGAGTTAAGACAAATGGAGTACAAGGTCAAAGTATCTGCTAATTTTGGATACCTAATTTGAGACTGATGGAATGTGATTATTAACTACTGTACACCACTTCATATTACCACATCAGAGTTCTCATTAATAAATTTAGTTAAACTTAAAGAGCTCAACAACTGAGCTAAAGGCCATGAAGATTCTCTCTTCCATCCTCTTACCTGATCCTACTCTCACCAGCTAAGATTCCTAACACTTTTTCTCTGTCCAGCTATCACTCTGTCTTCCCTCATGAGCTACTCTTGCTCTAAGTTTCCTATGTCCCTTCCTGTTCCTTTTACACCTTAACACTAACAAACTTCAGAATTCCCAGATCTGTCTGTCAGGATCTAAGCGGATCCTCATTCCTCTCTCCGACCTTCCTTTCATCACAGCTACCTCAATTCTTTTACCTACATTTCAGGTCCATTATGAGATTCACCTTCCTTCTCCCTGCAGGACTGATCCTTGTCCCTTATCCTTTGCCCCTGATTTTAAATATGTGCATTAATTAAAGTCGTCACTTATTTTTCATAGGTAGTAGATGCTATTATGAAATATGCTAACCATAACAGGCAAGAATTGACAATTACTATCTTCAATTACGTTTGAGCACAAGGAAACCAAATGACTGCAACATGGGATATCATGCACCAAAGAGATCACACTAATATCTGCAGAATTAGATAATATCTTCATTAGAAAAAATTGTCGCTTGTTTAAATAATTTATACTTCTCAAAGAATGAAGATAAAGCATACCTATAAAAGCATCACCAGTATTTGTAACAGCCTTTACGAGTTTTACAGCAAATATATCTAAATGTGCAAATATTCTCATTTATAAGCATATAGAGGTAATAAGGAGTTACACATTCTTTGCTGGCCAGAAAAGAAGTAATAAAACAAAGATAAGCATACTTTCAAAGCAAATATTCCCAAAGCTAAGTATAAACTGTGAATTAGAACAGTATAATCAACTATTAGAGAAAATCTTACATCAAATATAAAGCCTGGAAAGCTGAATTTCTTTAAGTGACAACTCCTATTAGTGTAGGACACACCACAGACAACTGTCCCCCACATCCCTAATAAAAAGTGAAGACACATAGTCTTGGATAAACCCCATTATTTTATTAACATCATCACAGCGAAACTTAAGACCATGGCAAACACTCAAACACGAAGCTAAAGTTCATCAGCCTGTTCTAATTTCAGCCAGTAGCAAAGTAGCACAAAAGATTCTTACTGCAGTGGCAACACGTACCAAAGGTCTTCCCCATACCAACTCTGCTTTTCTAGTAATTCAAGCCCAGCATTAAACACTGCTGAGAGTGTTTATTTTATTTCTTCTTATGGAATAATCTCAGAACTCAACCATATTTTGGAAATAGTATCCTATAATTTAGATTATGAGGTCAAAACCACAAAGGGTGACAAAGACTGACACATTACACTCAACACTGATCAACACTGACAGTAACAGTATAGTCACAAAACTCTAACAGACTCCCTATACAATGTTCCTCTTTCTTTTTGAAGATAAACTACTGGTTTATGCTAAATCCACCTTTTTACAGTCTAGTCTTCATATGATAGCATTATTTTATTTTCCTTAGCCATAACAATAACATACTCTTTATTAATAGAAAAATCAAACAAATACATAAAACCAAATTATAGTTTACCAGTAGGAAACATAAAGTAAGGAACAACAAGAAAACTTTACCTGACAACAGGGAATAGCTTAAAATAATTTCTGAAGGCTTGGCAATGACTTATCGGAGTCCTCACATCTAAGGAATGTAGTCTTGAATCACTCCTAAATCAGAAAAGTCTGTTCTCATCTTTCGCTTTATATTCCTATACCAAGAGGTAAGATCACATCACACAATTTTGGAATTAGGTACTTAACTGAGTGCTCAACAAGCCTTTAGAGGATTACTGCAGACAGTTAAAAAAAAAAACCAAACCCAAAAAAAACCCAACAACAACCACCACCACACAAACAACAACAAAAAGCCAACAACCAAAAAAGCCAACAATAAAGACCTGGAATCAGAAGCACCTGGTGCTGCAGTAATTCTTTCCCAATGACCTGGCTTGCACCTCCCCACAGATGAGATTATTCAATAGCATACAACTATGCTGGAGAAAAATAAGTGTATATAAAAACTGAGGGTAAACTTCTCATCTTATTTAGAACCATGTAAATGTCCACTAGACTGAGTAAGAGAATAAGAGAAAAACAAAGACAGAAATATTACTTTGTTGCCTGTGAAATTAATTACTCCCGTGAACCAACACAAAGTGTTCTATACTTTTGACAAAAATCCTCTCTGTCTCACCCAGTCTTTGTTCATCTTCCCCAATTTGTGATTTTAAAAGTGATAGATATTTTAGGAATAATGTATTTTGCACTAATTAAAATCATACCTTCGAATAATTATTTTATAATAACTATTTATCAGGCTAAAGATGACGTAATGAGCTTGAACTGTTAAGGATTGTTTCAACAGAACTGCTAGAATGCTTTCCTTTCCCACCATCCCCACATCTGCATCATATGAGCAGATGTCTAATTTACTGGCATAATTAACTTTCTCCTTCTGTGCTAGAGAATTTTAATAGTAGTAGATAGAGAAAGGAAAATTAATAAGCGTATCATATCTCCCCCCCTCTAAAAATACTTTCTTATATTTAAATAAAGAAACAGTCTGAAATGCATAATTTGAACAGGAACTCTGTATTCAGCACTATAAAAAAAAACAGGCCACTCCTTTCAGGATCCTATATTTAGGTTTAGCTTTGCTCATTTTAAAGTACTCACTTCTATTTTTAATTACCAAATATTTCTGCATTAACTGGGATAAGTACTAAAAATCCAGCAAACCTAAATCATAGAATTTTTAACCAATATTCCCACATACTCACTTTCATCACTCTAAAACAAACAGAACCCAGTATAGGCAATACATTATGTATTTTATTAAACATACTCCAATTCTTCACATGCAAATAGGCAAGTTATTCACTGAGAACAGGGAAATAACAGTTTGTTGTCCACTAAGGATGCTTAATGCCATGTTATGATGTGAGAGTTCTCATTTTCAGAAGCTGTTATGCTTTGTAATGTAAATCCACCAATGAAAGGAAGGTCTCATGACTGCAGATGAATTGCACTACATGAGTGAAAATAATTACTGCTGTTCTAACAAATGAATTTGGTGACTTCAGCACATTTTGTATAATGATAAATATAAGCAGCTGGTGCAGGTGTTCTCAAACAGTAAAACATATTTCTTTACTATTTCAGTTTTACTAATTTCTCTGCATAATCTCTTGCATAGTCATGTGCAATGAGAAGACATGAGTAAGACTATAGGTTCTGAAGAAGCTAGCTTATATGAAAAATAATTTGGAAGTAAAGCGAAAATAAAAGAAAGGTTCACTGAAATATTATGACATTTTTTACTATTATTAACATAAAAATTGAGAGATTTTGTGAGACTTTGAAGTGTCAAGAATAAAATGTATTTTATTTTGGAAATGTAAATATTGATGATGTGAATGGGA
>NW_010160439.1:64984-76628 GCF_000695765.1 Mesitornis unicolor | reverse complement strand
AAAGAGTAAACTGTAAGAAACAAATTCCTACACCAAATACTAATAAGAATGAAATATTTTAATTGCAAGAGTGGTTTAAGTCTGGCGCTGTTTGCTGTATTAAATACGGCAATATTCTGAGTATGTATCAGTATATACATATGGGGGAGGGGAAAAAAGAGAAATAGCCCTGGAAATTTTACAACCCTAAAATGATAAATAACTGCATTTAAAAAGCATTTTACATACTTGTGCATATAGTTTTGAACAGTTTTTTAATATTTGATATACATACTACATTAGGAAAAGATACAGGGATCTATAAACTAATACCTGACAAAGAGATATGTCCAAAATCATCTTCTTCCTGGCCTGTTCAAACTAGAGGCCTCCTCTGACATGCACATGAAAAGTATGTGTACATGACTGTCAAGGTTGTATTTTTTTGTATAGTTAGAAGTGCCAGATCAATTATGTGCTTATATCTACACACAGCACAGATAAGAAATCCATATTCTGGAGCATTCTGTGTGGATTGTTCTCTGTTTACTACAAAGGAGTACAGTTTTATTTTTGTTTGTTTCAGACTACTTTAGTGTGTATTGATGGAATCACGACTCTCTTTTCTATCCTCAGCAGAATTCATATACGTATATGGAATGATTTTCTGTTTTCATTTCCTTTGTCCCACTTACCAAATATGTTTTCTACCATCTTCTATTTTATTTTCTAATGCAAAATGTCATCATAGATCCCGCACGTCTACCTATATTTAGACATCTGCAGACAAAAAAGAAATTAAGTATTTTTTTTCTGCTGGAATTTGTAATTCTTGGTAATAGGAACATTCCAGAGAGACTGCTTGTTTTTGACATAGCCTTGACGATTGCAAATGCTCTTGATGAAAGTCTGCTCGGTTTCCTTCAACCGCATATGGCTGCACCTTTGGTAGATCACTTTGAAGCATTAGTTTCTACTGAAAACTAAAAGGAAAATATTTATATGAGATACACCGAGGAGGAGTAAGAAGCCCAGCTGGAAAGTTGGTCATGGGCAAGAGGCAATCCAATACAAACCATTGCACCTGTGTATCATTTTTTCCAAAGGAAGGAGGACAAAGAGAAAGAAATTGAGAAAAATACAGTTCAGGCTTGAAGATAAAGTTCTTAACTTTCTAATTGTAAATGTAAGACAAGAGAGCCAAGACAGAGTAAGAGTAGTATATAACTTTGGCAAAGGTGCAGGTATTTCATTTAAGTTACAAAATAGATGATCCCATTGCATTTCAACCTCTAGTTTAAAACTTTTAAATTCATACCTGAGCCTGTCCAAACTTAAGAGTTAGCTCTAAGATGAAACAAAACATCATGTACAAATACATGTAAACTAAAATTTAGGAAGCCTGGGAACTGATCCAAATAAGCTTCTCAGATGTTTATTTTTCAAAATACATCTCTTTTTTAATACGGGGGTCTAATTGCTTAAGATATTTATTTGATGTACGGCTTCATTATTTGGGAGCTAGAAGTTCCTCTAATGAAAGAGAAAGTTGATTCAAGTTCCATCTGAAATAAAACTGGCCCATTTATTTAATTTTTAACTGTATGAGAAGACATTACTCTGTTTATGATTATGCATACATGATGGAGATTGACTCTTCTAAAGTAATTTCTTTTTATATTGCCACCTTTGTTCATTTCTTTGATGAAAAGGCAGGGATGTAGGAGCATTAACTTTAAGTTATTTACCCCCAGATCTTTCTTTTTCACCATGGACCATGCTAATTTGAACATACAATGTTTTTGTTAAAAGCATTTCCTTCTGAAACTGCAAGTAGCAAAGAGACTGGAGCGCAAATAATTGCATTGTCACTGTATTTTTTAAATCACAACAAAATTATGTCTTTACAATTCTTTTTAAAAGCAGGAAAGAAAGAATTTATGTATTGTTATTTTGTTTTGCTTTTGATGCTTCCTTATTTATCAGACTACATGTATAATAGCCTTGTAAACTGAAGTTACAGTCTAGCTGAAATGGAGGGAGAGAATAGTTTCCCCTCTTTAAAAGTAAAAAGCCTTATTTCTTAGGATTTTTCTTTGGGTTTTTTTGTCCGTTTTTTTTGGTTGGTTTTGTTTTGTTTTATTTCATCTTACAGATATAAACTACCTAGTGTAGAAACACTGTAACTTCTCCTCTTTTTGATCATAGGGCTTTAATGGATGCAATTTGGACAGTCTATTCAGTAATTAGATATGGAGGCAGCTAATTTAAATAGTGTCTGCAGTAATCTCTCTGAGGGAATTTATGCAGTGCTGTTATATTAAATCCATTGATATAGTGCATGTAAGTATTCCAACGAGATCAGACTGCACTTAAGAACAGCTTCAGGAGGTGAGGTTGGCCATTTGAGTAGGGAAGAATACGAGAATTAACAAACACTTTAATATATTTATTTTTTAATTAATAAACATTGTTTGTACCCTTGCTTTAATTCTCCTCCACAGATCAAATCCTGTTATGCAGTCAACAGCACTTATAAATGAAGTGTTTTGTTCTACAATAAGAGTGCTCACAATCATCACAGCTATCCCCAGCAGACAGTACACAGCAAATAAGATGAATTTATGTTCTAAAAAAATGGCAATGATTTTGACATGATATGTTATACTTAGAACAATGACATTTTAGAATCAACTATTCCCAGCGTATTACCAGCCCGAGTAATTGATATTAAGTATAGCCCCAATCAAGGGTCATGAAAAGAAACAAATTTTATTGTTTATAGGTGTGTTTTTGCAACTCCTCCTGCACAAGGAAAGTTTGGAGTAAACAGTAACTTCCTAGATTCATTGGACTTAAAAACAAAATCCAAACAGCAGGCTATAAAATCATTAAGCATGCTACAGAACCGGAGATTCACTTTAATGGATACAACCTGAAGTATAAGGTATGCAGAAATATATGATCCTTGCTCAAAAAGCAAGTACATTCAAGAGAAGGGGAGAAAGAGCTTTCTGATTAGTTTGGAGTGTGCACACTACAGATCCAAATAAACCAAATTGCAGGCTGCCACTAAAAAGGATGGTCCCACTCTTCCCCGGCATCCTGGCGTTATAGCTCCTCTGTCTGAAGTTGAATCTACCAATGCCACAACTGCTCATTAAACTAACTGAAACTGGACAGGTTAAAACCAAAACCAAAACCAAAACCGAAAACAAAAACAAACCAAAAACCAACAAGTATTATAATTACTTAAAAGAGGCAAGTACAAGGACCAGAAGTGAAATGAGGGAGAGCTTGGGAACATGTTGCTGGAGAGGATGATGGCAGAGAAGGGCCATTCCTTTTGACAGTGTCCTGTGCTACAGCAGACTGAAGGCACTGCAAAACCTCATCTGTAGTGTTAGCAGAACAAACATGGGGTTTTTTCTCTCTATTTTTTGGTCTTGTATAAACGTTTACAGCTGTTTTCTATCTGGATGCTGTGAATACTTTGCATTGTGCAGTAATCTAAAATGAGCTGATGCTTGTCTTCACCCTCTTCCTCATTTATTTATCTTATTCTTTTGTTTATATGGCCACACCTCACTTGTTATGACATTCCCTACTGTTATTTTTCTTAGCAGCCTACCAATCATCAGGTTCAGGTTGTTGCTATCACTTCAGAAGTTTAAGAAAATCTCTATGCATCACCACTTACCTACATTGCTAAGTGTTTCGCCACACAGCCTCTACCAATATTCCTATATCTGGCTGGCTACTTCTTGAAAAATTACTGTTTGAAAAAACTTTTCTGCCTCATACCAGTTTCTCAAAGCTGTCTTTCTGTTACCATTTAAAGTCTTCCAAAAGCCCTCCCCATCCGTATTTCCTTAAAATAATTTTTGCATATGATGCTTCCCCTAGCCTGCCAGTGGGCAGAGAGCATTTTGAGGTTCCTGACCTCTTGGATAGCATTTAACACATCGTGGATTCCAACGTCAGCTAAAGAAATGATAGCAGAAAATCTCCTGTTTCCCAAATTAAAAATAAGTGCTAGCACAATGTGTTAGGATGAGTCACTTGTGATCTTTCAAGCAATTTATGATTTTTTTTTTCTGAATGAAATCTCTTACTATATTATTCTGTACACATTATTTACTGTCTCTATTATGTTTCACTACACTTCACATGCATAGTGTAGGCATGTATATATAGACTTCTATAACAAGACCTGCATTAGGCAACTAGGCAAGGGATGGTACGTGGACCCTTTGCTGGTGATAGTCTTTTAGCAAAAGTGTTTTATAACTTCAGTCCAGCAATGAATTTACAAAATGCCTGCAACACTGATTTCTGGAGTTAAACAAGCATCACCACAGGGCTGAAACAGATTCTGCACTTACTGTGGTATTTTTATGGCCTAGGTAGTTTAGTACTGGTGGCCTGTAAAAAGCATTCCTTAGCCCCATGTAACCGAGACTACTTTAAAGGTCATTTATGTCATTTACTGCAAGCTGAAACCTTCTCTATTACTCCCCACCTGCTTTCCCCACACCTACAGCCCTTCATCTCCATTTGCTTTACCTTCTCTAAAATAAGTCAAATCAGTTAGATATTTTCAGCAAGAACTATAAAACCTGCAGAGTAAAAGTATAAAATGTATATGAAGTATCTCACAATACACATTTTATATATATTCTGTATCCATGCTTTGCCAGGCTGTCCATGTTAGCTGTACCTGACATACATTAATACCAAAATGTTTGTCTAATTCTTTTCTTTATAGGAACATAATGAAAGCAGGCCTTTATAAATTACTTCAAGATGTTAAAGGAATTTTAACAATATGACTAAAGTACCAGTAGTCTAACATTTTGGACTATCACTATAAGTTATTCAGGGTTATTTGTGAGCAAGGTTTTCCCTCCTCCTAATTTCAGTCACAAAGCATGAGAGTCACTTGCTTCAATGCAAGTACTAAGTTTCTGTTTTCAGACACTGTCTCCAAGGTATCCCATCTCGCCTGCAATTGCTGCTCCTAAAATTCTCTCACTTGTAATCTCTATACATCTACTAGTCTTGTGTGGCTGTCTCAGTCACTCAAAGGTATGTAAAATGGCAGCTGGAGTCCACTTCTGGAGAACTGAAGCTACTGTTTGATAGAGAAACTTTTAAAAGTTTAAATAAGTGAAGGCTTGGGAGCCCAAAGTCTTGCTTTAAATTGAAAGAGATTCACGGAGAGTAATGATTATTATAGCTCATGTGTTAAAAGAGTGAATTATGCTGGAGTCCTAAATACAGGAATTTTAAAGTGCCTTCACTACTATAACATCAAAAGATTTGGCCTCCATTTCAGCCAGATGTGCTGTGTATGTGCTTCCATCTCAGGCAAGATACACACACACACTACCACAGAATGCCCAGATTTCTTGACTTTCCTTGATTTCATGACATTTCATTGAATTCTTTTTCAGATTGTTTATGTAGATTTTTATAAATTGACCATAAACTTCAAGTCCTGCTAACCCTTGGTGGAATATCCAAGTCATTAAAAGGAAAGAGTAGGGATTACCACACAAGTAATTCTGCCAAGGTATTTCTTTGAATGACAAAATCTTCACTGGCCATCATTATGGCCCTGGGTCAAAGAATCAATAAAAATTAACACACTGAAAAGAAGATAGAAACAAATATTTTGTTCAGTTCTGGGCCCCTCAGTTCAAGAAGGACAGGGAATTGCTTGAAAGAGTCCAGCGCAGAGCCACAAGGATGATTGAGGGAGCGAAGCATCTCCCTTATGAGGAGCAGGTGAGGGAGCTGGGTCTCTTTAGCTTGGAGAAGAGGAGACTGAGAGGTGACCTCATTCATGTTTATAAATTTTTAAAGAGCGAGTGTCAGGAGGAAGGAGCCAGGCTCTTCTCAGTGACAGCCAATGACAGGACAAGGGGCAATGGGAGCAAGCTGGAACATAGGAGGTTCAATCTGAACATGAGGAAAAACTTTTTTACTGTGAGGGTTATGGAGCACTGGACCAGGCTGCCCAGAGGTTGTGGAGTCTCCTTCTCTGGAGACATTCAAAACCTGCCTAGATGCGTTCCTGTGTGACCTGGTCTGGGTGATCCTGCTCTGGCAAGGGGTTGGACTGGATGAACTTTCGAGGTCCCTTCCAACTCCTAATATTCTGTGAAAAAAACCTAAAGCATCATAATGGAAAATCCTTCTTCAAGGTTGTGCAGGTAAGAACTTTGTAAATAACTAGGTGTAGTCTCCTTCGTAGTAATTCTAGCTATAGAAATACTGCTTCAGTTTTCTTCTTAACAAGGATACTAGTTAAACTCCACTGAGTTACCAAGGAGCAGAGAATGGGAATGTGGAAATTACTCTATGTAATACACAAGGTTAATACACAGCGCAGGGTATTCAGAGAAGATATTCTGAGTCTTTTCAGTAATAAAATGTTCTCCCTTACTGCTCTGTGCCACAGACTTTAGGGAAGATGTCTGGCATCTCAACTAACGTTAAGACACTAAGTGATTTATATGAATGGGGTGTGTTGTCCAGACCAATGAATAATTATTTGTCCCTTGAAGGGTTTGGGTAGCAACAGTATCAACACTGAAGCTTCCAAGGCAGTAAGACTCTCTACTGCAATTTACCATTAGACATTTACTGAAATATCATGGCTTAAATTTTTATTACAAGAAGTCCAACATTATGAAAATCTAATTATCTCAGACAAAGCATAATTGACTAGATTCTCTGGTAATGTTTTAAAGACCGGTGCATGGGTAACTGAGGTTTTATATACAAGTGAAGGAGATATCTGAACATTTCTAGGCTTGTCTGAAGTAGTTTCTGAATTTGCCTTTTAAAACATACTCTTCACTATGAAATTAAAGTAAAAGAAACTTTAATTTTCTCCAATTACACCTTTTTAACTGGATTTTTTTTCCAGAAAAATGCCTCTGTGACAGAAACTTATCATTGTATCACCCCTTGCAGTAGAAAAAACTACAAAAAATTACGGAATTTATTATTATGATGTTATTAATTAGTTCTATCACACAGTGCTACATCCTTTTTCAAGTGAAACATTGTCTCTGAACTACTGATACTGAGCTTTTATCTTGTTCTTTCAGTTATTGCTTTAGAATCTTATGCATTTGACCTAAGTTCTGCATTTTCTGTTACAAAAATCATACTCGGAATATTTTGAGGTCATAAGTCAGTTAATTTGAATATAATTAATTCCAATATATGACTGTTATTGTTTTTTGATATTTTAAATGAGGTTTCAATTGAATCGCAGGTCCTTTGGGAAGATGGACTTCAGAACTGCTATAGAATATCTGTATTGTGAAAACTTTCTTGAATTTGAAATAAGTCAAGAGTCTGTATTTATGGCATAACATGCAAAGACTTCAAGAGAACACAATTACTCCATTTCATTGTTTTATTACAATAGTAGGTAAAAAATCCTAAATAAAAATCATTCGATCATCTGTAAAATATGTGTAACTGTGTTCTTGCATTAAATTATACTGACATATAGTGCAATCCCCCTTTCTAAAGTTATTTTTCCAAATAAATAGCTGTAAAGTTAAATTATAAACAATCAAAACTTCTATTGAATGTAAGTATATGGAGAAAATTCTGGCAAAAGAAGCTTGACAAAATGCTTAAGAAACCACCTTCACCAAAGTCAAAGCAAATTTCACTTTATGTGTCAGCAATCAAGTTGCCTTCATAATGCCTCCAAAACAGAAAAATTACAGGAAGCTTTATTGTCCTAGATTGGCATACTGAATCTGAGAAAAAGCATGGGATCTAGTGACTGCGAGATACCTCATAAATGATAACAAGTTATAACCTAGAAATCAAAGAAGAAAGGATAAACATTTCATCTTTCCCTGTAATCTCTTCAGATTAACAAAATATAATTTTTCCCCTAAATATTACTGAATATAGTGCATGAGGTAAAATCTCCCCTACTATAATTAACACTTATAACAACTCAAATTGGATATAATGCAATTAAGTAACATGGCAGTTAAATATTCATTATTTTGATGTAACCCAAATTATGTGTCAAATAGTGAAGGTTTTGAGCTTAAAGACTAATATCCTCATCCTGTAAGAGTTACAGTGTATTAAAAACCAACCAACCAACCAACCAAACCAACCAACCAACATATAAGGAGAGAAAATTAAAAAACTAAAAATTTAGATTTAATAACATGCTTCCTCATTAATCATATAATCATAGAGTTATTTAGGTTGGAAGAGACCCTTAGGATCATCAAGTCAAACATTAAACTTAACACTGCCAAGTCCATCACTAAACCACGTCCCACGTCCATCTACATGTCTTAAATACCTCCGGGGACTGTGACTCAACCACTTTCAGCAAGCCATGGTGTTACTGGGGGTCCATATCTATTACTGGGTCAGACTTTCTCTGCTGTGGTCTGAATCCTCTGCTCCTTTGCACTTCTTCATGCTAGAAGACCCAGTGGCATAATTAGGCAGAGTAAACAAGAGAGAAAGAGGCCTTAAATGAGTGCAAACAACATAGATGCATATTGATGGAGGGCATGTAACGAAATCTGTGAAGATGTTCACATAAATACTGTTAGCAGTACCACATTTGTGTCTGTCAGTTATTTGTGCTGGAATGATACCTCAGTCTCACAGGGCAGTGTTTCTTTTCTCCACAATATGACAAAGTAAATTAGCCCTCATAGCAAAGACTCATTTTCTTTATGAATTTGGACAGAATTATTTTGCTAAACACCCTGGCACCTAAGCCAAAAAAAAAAAAATCTTGTAAGTTCACATCAGTCATCCTAGATGACGAAAGGAGGATTATTTCAGCCACAGATTGTTACAAACGAAGCACTTAACAACAGAATTTCAAGAAATCCTACTTCCTTATACTTGAGCCATGTTCTGGAAAAAACAATAATCATACATCAGAGTTCTTCTAAAACAACTATGTCCATTCTCACGTATATACGACTTAGATTAAGATCATAAAGAAAGATTAATTCATATTAATGTAATCAAGGAAAAAAAAACACAAAAAGGAAACATTCTTAACAGTAACTTAAAAACTGTGTAACTGAAAAAAAATATATATCATAAGGTAGTGTACTAAACATTTAATGAATGTACACTAAAAATCCCAAGAAGGAAATCTTCATTTAGGAAATCTATGTTCCCAAATATATTATTGTGAATAAAAAGATAACCCACTATGGAAAACCCCTACACATGTGTGTTAAAATCACCTTGAACACATGTCCACCATATCATGCATACACATCTTTCTTTATTGCTAAGTGAAAAAAGCAAGAGTTAATCAGTCTTTCATTACATTTTATTGCTTATAGCTCTGTTCTTTTTAAGACAATACAGTGGACATCTTACTAGTTTGTTACCAAAAAGGCAGCATTTGCAATGTTATTGCGTAAGTGACAGTTGTATGATATATATTCCTACACAATTTGTTTGGAAATTTCTGTGGCACCAATGAACTATGTGCTGTCAAATGTCGGATTTTTAATGATACATATATCTGATATACTAAAATGCTACCACTGAAGTCTGTGTCTTACTCATTTTTGTCTGAAATTGAAGAAATTAAGGAGTCATACTCTGAACAGTCTTCAATTTGTGTGCCCTTGAGGCAGACATCAGCATGGAAACACAACTACTCAAAAACCTGGCAGTTTGGGGTGTCATTCTGAATTTCTAGCTTGAGTTGACTACAAGGTCAGAAGCTACTGCAAGGAAAAAAATTATTTTAACAGAATAGCTAATGATATAAGTTCTGACTGATGATTTATGCCTAGATCTCAGGAGACTTACTGATAAAACTATAAGAACAAACATTGACAAGTCAGCCAGCAAGTCAACAGTGATTAAATGCACTCTACTTGACACCATTTCAGGCAAAATGTTGGTGTCAAAGGTTAACTCCTTCTGTAACGCTTTGCATTTCTTTAAATAATGGCTGTTCCTCCAAATACCTTTTGCATCTTAGGCTAAAGACTTTCTTTCTCTTCAGAGATGCTTTAATATAGAAAAGAAATTGAACTTCTTCTGAGTCACCCAGATGGTTCAGAATGTAAGGCGGCATTTTTCCCCTGCCCTAAGATACCTCATTCAACACGCATTCCTTAAAATGTAACAGTCTTATTGAGAGAAAATCTCTTAATAGTGAAACTCTACTTATTCAGTTTAAAAAAAAAAAACCACAACAAAAAATCCAAACAAAAAGCAACTATGTTTTAAAAGCCATCTTTCAGTGCATTGAATGGATTCTCTTTTCTTTTTGGTGTGTATATCTTTGTGTGTGCGTGCATTTTACACCCACATCTACCTAGCGATCTACATTTGCTATAAAATTGCACTCTTGTAAAATAAAAAAAAATAAAAAGCACTTCTGTGAAATAGACAGTATTCAGCATAGGATGCAGGATGAAAAGAAACCAATAAGGATGTAACAGTAAACTTATTTTCAATACCACTTATTTATTCATGTTTTGTAGCTTGGGGATTTACAAAGCCCCTGTTAGTAAATAATTCATGATCCTCATTAGAATTCTTTCTGTATTTTTGTACCGTAGGCAAAAATATAATTTGCAGATTGCAAACAGTGGATAAAGGTCAGCTTTGCACCAATGTTATCACCTTTCTTTTTTCTTTTTTCATTTTGGGGCACAAGTGCAACAAGGATAACACCGGCTATTCCCAGAAAGAATAAATTGCTGATACTTTAATAATAACCATGTAAAATGCCAGTGTTTTATAAGATATGCCATTGTGTGTAATTCCAGGTGTACAAAAAAAAGTCTATTTCCATTTCACTTAGGAAGAAAAAAAAAGTATTCTAGTTCCTTTTCTTCTGATGCTAATAATATATAAGACTTTGGAAAAATCTTAATACTAAGGTTATGAAGGTAAGTAGAAAATTAAGCAAGAAACAACATGGGGTTGCTATAGCCAGTTTATAGCAATTATACTGACATAATATTTTGGTAATCAGATAATACTCTTCTACAGAAATTTACCTGGAGTTCTAGAAAGAATATGATACTGCACCACCAGAACCAAATTATACGTATGTTGCAAAAATTTGGATTAATGCAGTGGACTTGACAAAATATTGACAAATGTAGCAGGCTTATACCTGATTTCTTTCAAGATCAAAACTGGAATTGATCTGATTAGATACTTTCCTTAAAGACTGCTCAAGTAATAAGAGCACAGTGATGAAATATATTTGATGCTATGTTGTTGGAAACGAAAAGAAGAGTTGAGATGCCCATCTTGAAAGAACTGGGCAACCTAGATCACCAGAGTAACAAAAATAAGATTCATAATAATATTTACACTGCCATTTCTGCCATAATTACAAAACTAAATAAAAAATAAGCAGCACAAGGTGTATCCGCTTAAAACAAATGAAGCACTTCCAGCCCTGAGTATACTGCAAAAGAATTCAACAAAACAACGCCATGCTATGATGGGGGAAAAGTTAATAATAGTGCTGATAATATATTCATTGAGACAAAATTGAATGCAACTTATATTGCTACTGCTTGTATGTTTTGAACTAAAGCAATAGCTTATTCTAAATGAATAAACAGATGCAATCAGTTTTATGAAAAGCCACTGC
>NW_010160439.1:46382-64953 GCF_000695765.1 Mesitornis unicolor | reverse complement strand
TGCGTAGCGCAAAGTTTTAAGTATAGCTTAAACAAATGTCATGGAAAACTGGGTTGTACTCTCATTTTTAATAACATATGATTTATCACCAACTGTTTCTGTTTGTGTGGTTTGTTTTTTTTTCTTGTGAGCAGCAAGGCATTCCTCTATTTGGTGTACTTTGCAAAAGGTGCCAGCAGAATATTAAATCTGCTAGTGTTTTTTAAAACACAGTGAGAAATAGCCATCCATATAAGAACTTTCCAGGTTGGCTACATTTAAGAGCTATCTGTATTACTCAGAAATGACAGATTTTATTATTTTTCATTTTGTTTTGGAGAAAAACACCATAAAGAGGCTTAAAAAACCTAGACCACCGTATTTGGGCCCAAGAAAGTTATTTTGGTGGAAATAGTGTAAAAGGCACCAATATAAATATGTCTTTAAAGCCCAGTGAAAGCTGTGATGTAGAAAATGTGTGTGGACAGAAATATGAGGAAAGACACATTAAGGACAGGGGCTGCATGCCCATATTTTCTTGGAAATTCCAGCAGCTCATAATCTTTAAGGATGTCACAACTCAGCCCTAGAAGAGAGACACATGGCATTCATACCTCCCCTGCCTTCAATGTGTGTATGAAATCTTCTGAAATCATGACACAAAATAGCATGCTGGCTTTCTAGTACGTACCTTTCAATTTGAACATGTGTAAATGTGTAATATTGATGGGGAAATCGTTGGCAATGGTTAGTAAGACTTTAGACTAGAACAGCCAACAGGGATAATAAATTAGTGGGGTTATTCAACAAATCTTTCAGAGTAGTAACCACATAGCAGCAAAATAAAGCCACACACTGTTACTCCTTTATATTGTCCAAGTTATTGATTTCAGACCAATGTCAACGTTTCTGTCGGCTGCCAACAGAATTAATGAGGCAAAGTATACACTGCAAGAAAGATGAAAACCTTACTGTCAGAGTAGGGAGGATGACAAAAGTGCCTGTTTGAATGAGAGGGTGGAGGTTGTCTCACTACAGGAATTTTGCGTAAAGTGGATATTTTAAGTCAAATTACAGAAGGAAATGGTTGAAAAAAATAAGACTAGACCAGCAATGACTTTTGAAGGTTCTTAGTCCATGATATTGCTTAAAAATAGCTAGTGGAGGAAAATAATAATAATGCTTTGACTAAAACTTTCTCTCTTGATTATTTCTTGCCAAGTACTTAGTAAAAATGCTGTTCAAGAGGAATACTATACACCAATTCCACTATTTTTAAAAACCTTACAATAACTCTGCATGAGGTAATAGTTAAAAACTCAGAGTTCTATACTCTTCTGCATTCTGACCAAAAGAGACAAAGGCAAGAAAAAAGTATAGAGGAGAAAATGACAGGAAGGAGAAAGATTAAATAAAGGTTCAGTTTGTCTTTACATCTTGATTAACCTGTACACTGGAGCTCTTTTACTCTTTACTAGACCTCAAGAATCTTCACAGTGCAGATGTTACGCATCTTACTTTAGTAAGGTTTGTAACATTTTTTCAGATGACATTTTCATAAGAAATTGAGGAAACATGGCACCAATAAAACTGTTTATTGGTTTGCAGCAAAAATCACTAGGTAACTTTATCCAGAGAATATTCTTCTCCAGTCAAATATCAAAATGGAATAATATATTGAATATGGTTCTGCAGTCTGTCCTGGTTCTACTGCAGTAGAATATACATTAATGATCATTTAAGGACATCTGCATATGACACAAAGCCAGGAATATGCTTGAGAACAAAATAAGAATTCAAAGTGATCTTGGCCAATTAGAGAAGTGACCTAAAGAGATACCAAAAAAATCATATAAACGTATGGTATAACATGTACGAAAAATAAATTGGACCGCTGTGAACTGGAGTACAGCTGAAGGCATCACATTGCTTCAGCAGTGGATCTTGGATTACAGTGGATAAAAGAGGAATATGTATAAATAATGTTCTCATGCTGCAACAAAAGAAATCAAATGTCCTGCTGGAATGTATAGAGGTTTGAAAGATAAATTAATCTTTGCACTTTATTCATCTGAACTACTGTACTCAGTTTCAAATACCGCCTCAAGAAAGCTGAAGTGCTGTAACCCAATTGAAAAGGATGCAGAAAAGAGAAAGATCAGAGATCTAGAAAATACGACCTATAAAAGAATAGAGGAAGAACTAGATTCATGTACATAAGGTGTCATTGCGAAGAGGATAGAAATAATCCGCATAAAAGAGTAACTAACAGACTTTTAAATGTAGCAAGAAAGATTCATGTTGGGCATTAAGAAAAACTTTCAATAGCTGAGGTAGCGAAACTGTAGAACAGACTGGAGAGGATATGATCTTCTCAAAGAAAAGATAAAAATCCGTGAGAAGAGGCATGGGTTTAGTGATATTGTTGTAAGGACCAAAGCAATCAGATTAACTTTCAAGATCTCATCCAGCTACACAATTTTTATGGGTTTTAAGTGTGTTAAGAGAGACACAAAAAAACAATTGATCAAATTTAAATGTAAGAAAGTTTCATTCTAACTGAATAACTTGAGGGCATACAGAATTTTCAAAATTGCGTGGGACATGAAGCACCTCCTTGTCCTCATATCTAACTGGCTGTCTCAACTTTGATGAACAAGAATGTTGATATAAAACCTGGGTTCACGTCTTCCTTCTGATATCCAGGTTTCTATGCAAAATAAGCCACTCACAAGAATGAGTTCATGTCCTCTATCAAATCCCCTAATCTGGACATTCATGTGCATTAGGATTTATGAGACTCACTAAAAAGTGCATCAGCTTCAGAACAGAGATACAGTAACCACTGACCGGTAGAGTATAAAAGCATGCAAAACAATATAGGAAAATTAATATTCATGGATTATTTCCAGTTATTGATTACAATGCCCTTTTCTTAATTAAAAATTTGTGATTTTTTTTTCAGGTAGAAAACCCTCATTCATTCTGCAAAATACTAAATAATTATTCTAGTCCATTTCTTCACAGAGTTCTGTACAGAAATTTCTTATATACTTACTTCTCCCTTGGCAGGATAAGACTCTTTCCATTACAAAAATCACTGACCTAAATCACGTTAAAATCCTCTTCTCTTTTTTTGTTGGGTACTTATGCAAAAGAAGCTGAACACTCTCCTCTCTTGTAGGCCTGTTTTGTTGTTGTTGCTTCTACCTTTCAAAGCAGCATTACAAAACACGGTCTCCAATAAATTTTCACTTTGCTGTCTGAATCGTAATTAACCTTGCATTTGAAGTACAAGGCACATTTACAATAAAAGACATAAAGACACTGAAGAAAAGAAAGACATCTCTTTTTAAGGTTGAAAAGATAATACCAGCATCTCTATGTGTTATCATCCATGCTTTCTATCAAGTGTTTGCATTTGTTGCATGCTTTCAAGATTTTGTACCATTCCAGAAAGGGGATTAAACACTATTTCAGTTTTAAAAAGAGAAAAGTGGGCATAAGAAAGTAAACTGACTTGCTTTAGACTACACAGAAAATTGTAGAGATAGGGTTAAAACTCAAACCAGCCAGCTAGAGTTATTAAGGAAAATAAATAATTAGAAGAGTAAACAACGAAAATATATTCCATGAGTAAGGAGTAATTTCAATTAATTTCCTTTTGGAATAGTCTCTCATTTTCTTTTATAATTATCCTGTGTCATAGAGTCATAGAACAGCCCAGATTGGAAGGGACTTCAAAAAATCATCTTGTCCAAGCTTTTGTGGGAAAGGGAACCTAGATGAGATTATATAGTATCCTGTCCAATCCCATCTTGAAAACTTCCAGCTATGGGCACTCTACCATGTTGTTCCAGTGAACGATTGTTCTTACTGTGAAAAATTTCTTCTTTATGTTGAGATGATGTTCTCTTTCATTTTATAAAAATTAATATGTATGTATTCATACCTTTTAAAATAAGTTTTTAAAAGATCGTTATTTAAATTACAAGAAATGTCCAAAGATCTTAAGTGAAATATAATTGCTAAATTTTTCAAAGCAAATGGGTTTCAATTGACTTCCTATACCTACTTTTCCATCCTAAATTTTGGAGGTTGTTCAGGTTTTTGTTGTTTTGTTCTTTGGTTTTTTTTTAATCCTAATTCAGCAAAAGCAATAATTGTAAATCTTGAACCCTCAGAAAATAGGAAAATTATTTGCAGAATAGTTGTAGCCAGCATCTGCTGTGACTTTATGGCTATGTACATTTAGATATCTAAACATGAATTCACCTTTTTTTGTTTAAAACAAGGAATAAACAGGACTTTCAATTGAGGTTGCTTGGCACATTCTATGGGCTTGCTCCCATGACGGCCTAAGGATATTGGTTAGTCAAAATTTATTAAAAAATAAAACTAATTTGTTTGGAAAAACTTGATATATTCTTTGGAACACAAAAGTACGAAAGCTTTTGCAATACAATTTGCATATGGCTGTTCTGTCACACAAATACCTCAGTTAAAAGTAAGGAGTCAAGTGCAACAAATATTTCAGTGTGAAAAATGACTGGTTTTCCCTTACCAGTACATCACATGTCCTAGTGCTTCAACTGTATAGCACAATTGGACTTTGGCTGTAGTGTATTAGAAGTATTAGAACTACTGTGTTATAGTTCATTTAGCTAAGAAGGATCCTTGAAAACAAATCATGAGAGGTAATGGTTGAAGTATAATTATTGCTTTTGTAGCCACACACTTGATCAGTCAAAATTAATGGTGTAAGTCACCGAAATCATTTTCCTAAGGATTTCCAATGTTAGGTAAGTGACGCTGCTCACAGTCAATATGGTTTAGTCCTAAGGAGAAGTGTTACAGATCTGCTGGATCAACTCAGAACAAGCACTGCAAAGCTAAACAGGATATAAACAATACTGTTAAGGAAGGTTGTTTAAAGTTGCTGTGTTTTCTGTATCAGGACTTGAAGAATACCTCAGAAAATAAGTATGGTTTGCATATCAAAAATAGCTAAAAAAAACTTTCCAGAACCTTCTCCTTGTAAAAAGATGCTTGACTGGATATAAAAATCCATGAGCACTGTAATGTAGCTACTACTACACAAAGCAAAAACAATAAACTAGCAAGACTATTTTTAATAATTTACTTTTTAATAGTAAATAAACACTTATTTTGGAAAAACATCACACAAAAGTTTAACCTTTAGTACAGTGAAGTCAAGGGGAAAACTTTATGCTCAAAAAATACAAAGAAGAGACACAGATATTTAAAGTCATGACTATGTGAGAGTGTTTTTCACGCATATATAATGTATGCATGCATACAAAACAAGATGAATACTGTAACTGAGTGCATAAACAGCACATCAACAAGAGAAAACTGCAGCTGGATTCTCTCCACCATTTCCAGTTTTTTCAAAACTTACCTGAAGCATGTAACTTTCTAGCATACCTTCTAGTCAGTGGTATGCACATTCCATTTCATTACGTCTTTTATTGGGTTGGCCAAAAAGTAGTCGCATTTTTTAAAATAGATGGACATACACAACTTGAAATGTAACTAACTTCATTTCAAACCACAAATTCACTGTGTGACTTGACAGCTGACAGCTAAAGCATGTTTTAGAAAAAGAAAGTGCATAATTTCGTTAACAATTATTTATTTGACAATGATTTCAAAATGGAAAATCAAAAGGAACATTTTCGTCATCTCTTGCTTTATTACTTCTGAAAAGGAAAAAACACTGTGCAAGCTCATAAAAAGTTATGTGATGTGTCTTATGAACATGCCTGAAAACTATAGCAGTGTCAGAATTGGTTTGCTAAATTTTGGTCCAGAGATTTTGATGTTAAAGATGAACCACCCCCAGGAAGGCCAAGAGATGTCGATAACGACAAAATAAAGGCACTGATCTAATTCAATTGGCATTCAACGACATGAGAGATTGCTGATAATCTTAATATATTGAAATCAAGCATTGAAAACCATTTAAAACAACTTGGATACATTAGGAAGCTCGATATTTGGGTACCACATGAGCTCAAAGACATTAATCTCACTACACACATTGACATCTGTGATTCTCTCTTGAAACATGAAGAAAATGATCCATTTTTGAAACTTACAGTAAGAGGCAATGACAAACAGATCGTCTGTAACAACAGTGAATGAAAATGATCGTGGAGCAAGTGTGACGAACCAGCTCAAAGCACTTCAAAAGCAGATATTCACCACAAGAAGGTGAAGGTGAATCCCACCCACTGTCAGTCTGGTGGGATATCAAAGGTATTGTGTATTTTACATTGTTTCCAAGGAACTAAACCATTAATTTGGATGTGTACTATCATCAACTAAATGATGCCATCAAACAGAAGAGTCCAGAATTGGTGAATCACAAAGGTGCTGTGTTTCTCCATGATAACACCAGACCACATAGTTTGGTCACTCATCAAAAATTGTTGCAGCTTGGATGGTATGTGTTACCACATCCACCATATTCATCAGATGTGGCACCATCTGACTGCCATTTGTTTCGTTCTTTACGAACCACCTTGAATGGTAAAACCTTCACAGCTGATGAGGATAGCAAATCGTTCTTGGAAATGTTTTTTGCTGAAAACGGTAAGAACTTTTTGAGTGTGGAATCATGAAGTTGCCTGAAAGATGGCAAAAGGTAATTGAACAAAATGGACAATACATTGTTCGATGAAGTTTTTGTTTCCCATTAAAAATTTGCCTTACATTTACCCAGAAAAAAAGGCTATTACTTTTTTTGGCCTACCCAATACTATTTAATATTTTTAGAATGTGGTAGATGTCTTCCTAAAAGAGAATGGATTTACATGCATGAAAACATTCTAAGCATATATTTAACCGCCCACAAGATGGGCCTAGGACTTTTAAAAGTTTTGTTTATAGTAGTGAATTAATTTTAAGTATGTCGAAAAAGCCCTAATATTCAGAAACAAGAATAGAGAACCAGTCTTGAGTTTCTGGGAGACTCATTTTTATCCCACGGGAGATTTGAATACTTTGCACTTTTAAATATGTCTTCATAGCTCCTGTTGTGCATATCTTCAACTTATAAAACAAACTTTTAAAGCCATTTGAGTACGCATCATCATTTTTCAGCAGTAATTAGGAAAGAATGAGAATGCTTCATACACCACCCATAGTATTTAATTAAACTGTCAGTCAAGATTTTTTTAAAGGTCCCTCTAGTGGAGGCAAAACATTGTAGTTATGATTCACTTTTCAAAGTCAAACATTGTACAAGAGCAAAACTAAATTACAAGGTCAGTTGAAAGTCAATGCAAATTATGACCCTATGGGATATACATGTCTTTCAAGAAAGATGTGTTATTCCTGCACATACACTCAGAATAGAAGATAAAAAGTATTTGAGCATTACAGGATGAATAATTTTAGATTTATATCAGCATTCTGATAATTTGGAACTTAACACAAATTATACATGGATTTGACACATTCTGAACTATTGAATAGATTTCAATTCTAATCAATATATGCTAATGTACTATGCTATCATTCTTCATAATTATATCTAAAGAACAAAGAGTATATATTGTTCCAAATTTCTGCCTGAAGAGATCTGAATAAGTTATTTCAAAGAACATCCTTCCCCAACAAGATATTCTGAAACTAAAGAGTGTAGAATCCAAAGCCTGAGATTTACATTAAAATAATTGAGTCTGATTCTCTATTTAACACCTCTGATTATGTCATTGGCAAGAAGGCATAATGATATTCATAGTGTGGTTCTTGCTAATAACAATGTTGATGTACAACGAAACAGATATGCTGCTGATTGTCTCACTCTATTAATGTAGTCATTAGAATTGTTGGACCGGTTTCTGACCAGCTACCAGTGTGGAACAAAGTAAGCAGCTTTATAAAAATAAATATGGGTAGGCTTGTCTGAATTTACTAAAATGCAAGTATTCAAAAAAAGCCAGTTCTTAATGATAAATAAAAATATTAGAAAAAAATATGGTAAGATATGGGCCTTTCTTCAGATAACCATCAAAGATAAATTACGCAAAGTTATGTTCGTCAGAAGATGTCTGGCAAATTCTGCAAGTTCACTTATCTCTCAGTTATCTTTTTTAAATACACAACAGAGATGTGTTAATTCAAATGGAGGTTTAAAATCTTATACTGTGATCCACTAATGTGTGTGCGTGTGAATTCTGCGTATACACCTCAACTATCCTTTACCATAGTTAAGACCTATGACCTACAGTTCTGCTTTGGTTAAATGGAGGCTGAACAGTAAACTGTGAGACTACATTATAATTAGTCCATAGCTGTAAAATTTCTTCTAAGAATGTTATTTCATAAATGACATAAAAACTGCTACACTATATTGTTTCAAAAGTAACAAGGAATTAAAGTATCAGAAAGGAAAAATGAATGTTAAATTACAGCCTAATGTAGTTAATACTACATGCTAAACTACTACTCAGGATCTAGGTTTTGTGGGTTTTATTGGCTTTTTTGCTTTACTTCCCTAACTCTAGAGTGCTTCAGAATTCTGTTATTACCAAAAAAATATATTATTTATAGTTGCCTCAGATTCCACAGTTGAATGAGAACTGACCCAAAACTAAAAGATATAAGAAATGAAGATGAACCTTACAAGAAAAACAATATTAAAGAAAGAACACATTTAGAGTTGTATGTGGTGTGACGCTTTAGTGACAAAGTTTTGGGTTTTTTTAGTTCAAACTGAAGATTATTGTGGTTCTTCTGTGAAATGTAAGGTATCGCAATAAAGACTGTACAAGGCAACAGTATTACAGTTTCAACCTTTATTTGTTTTTCTTCTGTGAAATCTAGTTTGCTTCACTGTATCTTTGGCTCAGGAACATATGCAAAGAGTATCAGAAATGAAGTAAAAATGCCTACTGTCTCCTTTTGTTCCTTGACAAATGACATCATGGAAATTTCACTCTTCACTGGAAAGAAACATACCTTAAAACAGAGAACCAGTTCATTCTCTGTGCACTGGACCTGAAGCTAAGCTTTCCAGGAATTCACTGAAACCTGAGCAGAATGTACAGTCTTAACATGTGGTCATAGGTGGGGTTTACTTTATGAAGGGAAATTTCATACACTGTATATCATGCCAGACAGTCATATTTCAACAAAAAATGTTCTTGAGAGGTAAAAAAAAAAAAAAATCAATTATATCTTACCTACTCACCTTGAAATGTCACTTGGAATTTAGAAGTATAGAATATAACTGAGTAACTCCAAATTACTTCAGTCATTGAGATTAATAATAATCATAGTATCTTCTTGCAATATATGGAGCCATTACAGAAGAGGATTATGAAGTTCTTATTAAAATACATAGACACCATGGTTTCAACTTCACTATAATTTACTTAGTCAGTTGTCAGAACTCAAGACTATCCTTTCAGCACATCCTCCCTCTTTCCACTTATCAAAGAAAATGAAAGGCTACATAAAGAGCAACCCAGTCTGCAAGGCTTGGTTTTCTATTTCTGCCTCCAAGCAAATGCAACTCATAAGTTATGTCCTTGATATTCATGTCACCTTAAACACATAGACATGTGAGCTACTTATCTAATATGACCGCATATTAGCAAAATTACTAACTACGCTTATAACATTAAGCTTTTAAACTGCTAGATTTATTAACCTAAACTAGCTCTGTGTAATGCTGCAGGAGAATAAATGCCATTCACCCTTTCAAAAAAAACCCCAACAAACTAACTTCCCTAAAAGTCATACTAGGCAATTTGTCAGTCTTTGATAGCGAACAAAATTTCCTCTGGATCTCCAAACTGGCTGTTGGATTGAACAATTAGATTTCAGAGACACAATCAAGCCTGTTTTAGGACAAGAAGAATTGTTACACACACAGCACTGAGTGGTCAAAGGAAGAATCATGCATCTCATTTTTTTTAATGAGTCGGCCAACAATCTCTGCATAAGCCTGATCTCCCAGGTCTTTTGGGACCAAGGAAATGAAGAGCTGAAAACAATTAAGTTAGTTTTTCCTTCTTTCCAGGAAGCCAGAAAGTACGTATTCCAAGTCAAAGCCATGATTCGCATTTTTCAGGGGAGGTGATTTTTCTAAATTACCAGGTCAATGAATGCTAGTCATCTATACATTAAATACACAATATATACACAAAACAATACACAAAGCCAATTGCTAACTTGGCTAAATTCAATACTAACAGTAAATACATTAATGCAAAGCATAGCCCTAAAATCATAGGATCTCTCAAGAGGTCATCAAGTCCAACCTCCTGCAGAAAGCAGAGTCAACACTGAATGCAGATGAGGTTGCTCAGGGCCTCACCCAGCTGTGTTTCGAAAACCTCCAATACTATGGATATCACAACTTCTCTGTGCACTCTGAACCAGTGCTTAATTATTCTTATGGAGATATTTTTTTCCGTATATCCAGTCAGACCAGTCCCTTTCAGTTCATGGTCATGATCCTCTGTTCTTTTGCCTGCCTCCATGTTCTTGGTGACCTTACCCTAAGTAAGAACAGGTGGCTGTTAGGGTTCCCTACAGCTGTCCCTTCACTGGGCTCAGCAAATCCCAGTCACCCAGGTTCTCCTCACAGGGTAAGGTCTCCAGTCCCCTGACCACCTTGGTGGCCTCTGAATGCACTTGTTTACTGACATCATTCCTGCACTGTCTGTCCCAAAACTGGATATCTTATTTCAGATATGGTCCAATAAGTGACAAGTAAAGGGAAATAATCAATTCCACGACCTTCTGCTTCTGTTGGTACAGCGCAGGCTGCTGCTAGCGTTCGTTGCTGTCTGGTCACATTGCTGCCATGTGTTTACCAGTTAACAACCACAAAACAAACCAGCACAACTCAGGTTTCCAGCATGCATTTCCTATTTTTGCTGTCTGTACATCTAACTAAAGTGAACAAAAATGCTTTGAACTTCTGAAAATTAAAAAACCCCATATGATTAAGGTTAAGAGACTAATTAAAAACAACAAATTTTTTCACATGCGTAGCTTTGTTTCAACACATCACTTTCTCCTAATCTACTTCCAAGTTTTTTTTGCAGATTCATTCTTTCAGGATTCTTCAGAACTAGGACCTAATTCCTCAAGGTGTACGTAGGTTGGGTGAAGAGAATGATTAATTTATTATATAATCAGCAATGGTCCCATTAAAGGATTCAGTAATTATATTGGCAATATAATATATTTTATTCTGTATATCTTGATAGGCACCACCCAGAACTAAAGGGTATGAAGCAGAGGTATAGAGAAAGGGCTGATTGCCTCCAATCATAACACGTTTGCGTTTTTGTAGTGCTCTGAGTGTTTGCACAAAGGTCCCTAAAAGGCTACTAACTTCTTGCTCTGGACTACTGGCAGATGTGAATAGGTTGGTCGGATGGTTTTTGGTTTTCCAGTTGTTTTGTTTGTTTTTAAGATATATTTTAATAGAGAAAAATATAAAAATGCACTGTGCAAACTAAAGGCATTGTTAACGCTTTGTATTTTATTTAGTCAGTATGTCATACCTTATAATCATGTTTGAAAGCTAAGAGACTTCCATTATGAAGACAGAAGAAAGGAAAAAGGAAAAGAACTCAAAGTTACCTACTGTGATGATTTTTCAACTAACTGGTTACACTAATTTCATCCTGTAGACAAGAGTAAGCACAGCTACTCTTTTGTGCATCTCAGTACTGCTCATGGTTGAACACACTATGAGATTATGAGAAAATAAAAAATCCACACTTTAGTGTTCCTGCAATTTCCCTTTTAATGAATGCAAAAATAGGTTTTCAAAGTCTCCAGCTTCACTGATCACAAGGTGACTTGAAAACAAAACTTTCAGTAACAATTTTTTTATGGCAGTACTCATGACATTTTGAGAGAGCTGATCTCATTTTTACTATGGACCTACTGCTGAGAGAAATGAATTTATAATTATTATTTAAAGACATGAGTTCACACTGATTTCAATGTGATCAGCATTTAATTTTTATTTTTTATTACAAATAGAGTCTTGAGTACCTAGAAAGGAATGTTCTTTTCCTTTCTGTATGTTGTAAATTTTTGGTCTACAACTTCCCTTTCTACTTTGAAAGAGAAGTATGCCTGAAACGTGCCAGTTTTCAAGAATATTGCTATTAAAAAAAAATATCATTTCTTTCTAGTAGGAATATTCAGTTTGATAAATAAAACATGATTATACACTTACTTTATGACATACAGTGAAATATTAATTCCAATACCAAAATATATAAAATATTAAATGTTATAATATGCTTAGTATTTTATTATGTTTTGCCATTTTCTAAATGAAAATTATTCCATGTGTCCCAATCTAACTTTTTTCACTATATTAATTAGAGTGTCCAAGTTTTAACTTTTTTCCATAATTTAAAATGGGAAAAATTGCCAGAATTTCCAGTTCTATTTTTTTTTTTTTCATATGGGTGCTCAGGAAGCTCTTGAAGAGAATCTAGGGGGGCTGACCACAGCTTTTGTAAAGGAAGCTGAACTCATCTCAACACCAAGGGAAGAGGGTGGCCTTTCTTGTAAAGAGTTGTATTGGTTGAGTGGGTGAGACAACAGGTTGTACAAATGGCCTTCCCCAAAATAATCCACGAAATTGAACAACCAAGAAAATCAACCTTGAAGACAGCTGAGTTGGCTTCACGCCATGCATGCCTTCCAAGCAACTGGGGACGCCCAGCACCGTGATGGTAAATGTATTGAGACTGGTAATGGGAATCACATTTGTATTGTGATTTAGCTGTATTGCAATCCCTATATTATGCTTGTGTTGCCATTTCAGTACATTGCTGTATCACTCTGCTAAATCAAAACCCTGTGTGACATCAAATATCTTCACATAATAAATTTGGTATTAAAACGTTAAACCCTGTCTGTATAGAATACCTAAAGGAACCCGGTCAGAGAGTACTGGACTCCTGACAACTCTTGCAAAGGCATATGCCATGAGGAAGAATAGAAAGTGGCCTTTCAAAGTAAACAAACAAATTAAAAACATTATTAATAATTTCCTGTTAAAGCCAAATTGAAAACTGGGCCTGTTCAGCCTTGGGAAGAGAAGGCTTAGGGGGGACCTTATCACCATGTACCAGTACATAAAGGGTGGCTACCAAGAAAATGGAGACTCCCTCTTCACAAAGTGTCACATGGAGAATACAAGGGGTCATGGACACAAGTTGCTTCTGGAGAGATTCCGACTGACCTCCAGAATAAATTTTTTTACCATGAGATCAATCAGACACTGGAACAATCTCCCAGGGGAAGTGGTAAATTCCCCTACATTGGTCAGTTTTAAGAGTCAGCTTGACAGGGTGCTGACTCATCTCATTTAAACTATACTTTTGCCTCGAGAGGTTGGACTAGATGAACCCTATTGTCCCTTCCAACCTGGTGTTCTATGATTCTATGATTCCAATTTCTTGAAAGCACATCAGGAACCAGACCAAACAAGTTATCCTTTTCCTGGCCAATACACCAAGTCAGAAAGGAAGAAAGCTGACAGAGAGAAGACTCAGGTACAGTAATATTCACAATGACACACTAAATTTTGCCAGCATCTAGAAGTTATATAGTTGCCTATATTCAGATGGTTGCAGCCATCCAGAGTCATGCATTTAACAAAACATGAATCTCTAGTTACAGAAAAAAAAAGAACTTAGAAATACAAACTACTATGTTTCACATAATACTAGCTTCTGCTGTAATGTGCAGGTGAGTGGAAAGAAATTATGACCATGCTATCCAAAATAGTGAATATTTCACACTCTATTCAAAGCAGACATGTTAACTGAGACAGGAAAGAGGCTGTACTAACCTGAAAGGATGTATTTTATATATGTGAGATGATAATCACAGCCAAATAGTTTAACATGATATAGGCAGCCCTCTCACAGTTTTAAGTTATAGTTTGTCACAAAGTATTTTGTTTAAACTTAGAAGACACATATGAAACCTAAAGCAAAAAGAGAACCAAAAAAGATGCATATCATACTAAAAAAATTATAGAACATGAAATGAATTTCACAGTACCAGACAGAGTAATGCAACCACTGTTGCCAGTGCCATAAAAATGTTAGCTGACCTCTAATTTTTCTTGAAAGCTTTTCATGTTATCGTTATGCCACAGGCTAAGTCTTTGATCGTCATAAAAAGTTTTAACAATACCACATTAACTGGTTAGCATAAAACAAATCCTTCTCAACACAAAATACATGTTTTCACCACTTCACTAAAGCCAGGTTTCAGGATGTTTAAAGTTTGTTATGAACAAGTCTTATTAATTCAGAAGTTACTCAATGATTCATAGTTATTTACATGACGACCACTACAATTTGCCAGTTACAAATTATAGGCAAATCTTCCTCTTCTCATTTGTACTGGGTTTTCTGTGAGGGGTTTTTGGTTGTGTCTTTGGTAACGGGGGAAGGGCTATGGAGATGGCCCTTTAAGAAGCTACCTGAAAAGCTCCCCCTTTGCCTTTGTCAGCCCGACCTCTGACCAGGGCCAAGCCAATCAGCGCCCCTGAGAATTCATGTATTTAAGGGGGGTGCAGGGCATGCCTCGCTCTCTCTCTCTCTGGCACCAGCCCTGACCAGCGTGGCCCCTGCCCTGCCCGCACAACCTCAACTTAAGCTTAAGCCCTGCTGCAGCTCTAGCCTGAGAAGAGAGAGAGCTGGGAGCTCTCCAGAACCATCAGAAGAGACCTGCAGCAGAGAAAAGGAGTGGGCCCTGAGGAGAACAACTTTGAAGAACACCAAGGTCGGTTGAAGGAAAGAAAGGAGGAGGAGGAGGAGGAGGAGGACGCAAAGCCCAGGTTCTCCTTTTGCAACCTGTGGCGAGAGCCGGGTCAAGTGGCCTGCAGCCCGTAGAGTTCACTGGTAGGGCAGGGCCACCTGAGCAGTGGCTGCCCCTGAAGAAGCCGTGACTCTGGGCAGTGCGTTTCGTTTCGTTTCGTTTTTTCTCCTTATGATGAGTCTGTCTTTTGCCTGTGACCTTTTTAAGTGGTGAGAAGCCCTCTCAGTCCTTACTTTGACTAGCTTCTTTTTTGGGGGGCATCGTGGTGCTCAGTTACGCACTGGGCCTAAACCATGACACTGTTACATCCTAAAATGAAATCCCAAAACAATTGTATTCAATATTTCTCCTCCTAGTTTGATTCAAGATTTACTGGCAAGCACAAAAATATTACCAACAGGGGGTACCTTTCAGCATGCAATATGTTTACTGAGAAGAAAAAGGTATACGTTGTTATTTAAATTTCCACCAATCCGCAGATCTTGATGGACAGATCCTTGCTTTACCTTGCCTTCTCAGCTAGTACCTCTGCACAGAGGTATTTCCTTACAGAATAGTATCTGACAAACATGAAGCTAGAAATAAATGATATTAACAAGACAGGTTATAGAGGTGGAAATGGACAACTGATTTGGTAAAACCTGACACAGAAGATCCTTCTAACAACCAGTCCCAGTGTGACAGATATACGGTAGGATGGCTGGCCCCAAATATCTAATCTTCATTTTTATGAACAGCACAAGCCCTTCTGTTTCTCAGGCTACTAAATCTCAATTGGAAATTAAGTCTGAAACAGGTTCATTTCTTCCTCACTACTTCACAAGAGAGTAATCTTAATCAGCTGGACCTAGGGATTAGACAAGGTGCTTGGTTTTTTTTGTGCGGATCCCTCCACAGTTCAGAACTTATCCTCGGTCTCATAGCAAACAATTTCATATGTTCAGGTTCATTGTATTTTCCACTGGTCTACCTTGTAAATACCAGAATTTCATTCCTGAGATTGGACACATCAGAAAAAAACCCACCAGTGGCAAACAGCAAGAACAAATTTGCGCCATCAAAGGCTGTAAGTTAAAATCTATTTGGTATCCGTTTATTATTAATGCTCTTTTCCTTGTGTCTGCTAATTAAGATTAATAAAAACAGTTGTTTCACTCCTATATGCATATCTTGGTATTTTGTTTTTAAAAGTGCAAAAGGGTACCATGTTTTAGAATTACACTGGAAATGTGCAATTGTGCCCCAAAAGTAAAATCCTGATTATGTATGGTATTTTTTCCTACCTTCGGTATCTCTGGGGAATTTTTTTTGCTACGCAGTCCAGAAGGAAAATCAGTCAACTCAGAGAAATAACAACAGGATTTTTGTTTACTTTAACCTGCTGCATGAAGGATTATATTAAGTATGTGTGCTATTATTAACTATCACATAGTTCAGTATTAGCTCAAGAAAAAATAGCATTCTCAGTTTAAAAATAATGAGTTTTTGTGTTTATTAAAGTAATATTCTATTCCCCTTTTCAATGGACACTATAAAATTACTTTGTGCAGAGAATGTAGTGATGAATATTACTAATAAAACAACAGAAGAGGGTGAGAACCACTTCAGAATGATGGTGCTTTAAACCAGTAAATTGTTCCTTTCCTACACAATACTCGTGCTCAGTAAGTCTCACAAGCATATTGCTCTTTTACAGGAAAGCAGCTACTTAAACTGAACTGAAAAGACTAGGAGATGTGGGATTTGAGACTGCTGCTCCTCCAGACTTCTGAAAATGCCCACACCTCCCAAGGAGTACCCTGTCCCAGGAAGGCGAGCAGAAGCTATCCATCACGCCCATCCTGGTGCCAGCACTAGTACTCCTACGAACAGATGGAGCTATGGATCAAAAACTTTTCCTGGTTAGTCTTCAGACAGATTTAATAAAAGACTAATTTTCAGCTGGGAAATTAACTCCGTTTTGCTAACCCCACTCAGCATACAGCGGTGAGAAGAGCACTTCTAGCACAAAGGGAGGGGTGGGACTGGCGTGCTCAACAGCAGCCCACATTTCTGGCTGTGTAAAGTGACTGTGGCGCTGCAGCACTCCACACCTCTCAAGGTAGATTAAATGCACTTTTGCATTCAGTGGGAATAACAAACTGCTGTTTCCCCACTGAGATCAGTGCCTGACTAAATGAGCATTCCTCTTCTCTGCCACCCATTGCAAAGCAAATAGGTAATTTCGAAGGTTTACACTAATCTGTCTGATTTCACGCTGGAAAAGGAGGGAAGTGCTAGGGCTGGAGCTGATCTCAGCTGAGAGGCTGCACCAAGCAGAGGGTTCGATCCTTCTCACATTCCCAGGCAAGACACTCGCCAAGGCATAGCCTCTGGCTGAGGCCTGCGAGAAAGGAAATGCATGAAAAGCTTTTTGGAGGCCTTTTTCCTCTATCAACTATAGCATAAGGAATGGACTTCTGAAAAGGAAACAGGCTGTTGCTATTCCACGTATGGTTTCTGTGAAGGTTAATTTCCCACTGGCAAAGGTCGTTTTCCCTCCCACTACTGTGATGAATTTGAGAAATTCATAATATTCATTAAAGTAATATAGTTATCACTGTGAATTTGTATTACTAGATGAGAGTTAGCACTGATCTGGAAGAGCCTAAGGGGGACAGACTTAAACCATTCAAATGCTAGCATTAAGGGATATTCTGTGGTTGCTGATACTATGGAGTTCATTTCTACTGTGCGGAATAAGTTGTGAAGTTTTACCAACAGGAAACTAAGGAACCAGCCATGCTAGCAATGGGACTCAGACAGGTATTTTAAAGTTGGAGTTAACTACCTGAGAGGGTGAAGCATCAATACAGAATTAAAGTGATACACATTTGTATCTGTAATAAGTTATTAATAAGTGGTACAGAGTCCCATCTGGGGGCAAGCTAGGAAAAGGTATTCTTTCAGACTTCTGCAGGCAAAGTACAGGCTACCTTCAGGAAAGACAAGGGATGTTTTGTTTGTTTGACATTTGGAAAAGTAATAGCAGCACAGTTAAAATCTCCTCTTGAGGGTAAGCTGAGCTGGAAAGTTGCCAGTGTCACTACAGCCTCAAAAAGCTCTATGTGGTATAAATAAGTTCTCAAAAAATGTATAGTGTAATTTATCTGCTGGTTGTTTAAATTGCAGTTAAAATCTCACATAATCTTACACATGGCTCTACTGAGATGCTAGTAACCTTCAATATCCATATGATCTGTTAAAGTAGTTATAAGCGTCATCTTAAATCCCTCTACTCTTTTCTACAGTTATCTTCTCAGACTATGTATTCCTTCAAACCTTACTTCTACTTCGAAGAGACACAACTGCATGTTTCTTTTGATGTTTTTGTTCAACTTTATCAGGATATCATCTTTTCTTCAAACTGGAGAATACCAAATCCTTAACTAAATTACTTCCCTTAATCTCACCAGTCAGAAAAGAATCTTTCCCTGCCCTCTACATCATTTTCTACATAACCTTAGGAAAACTCTGTAACTAGAATAATCCTCCCCTGAAATATTGTTGTGAAATATTTCCTTGTAACCTGTGGCTGTTATCCCACTTACTCCTCCTTCTATTCTTTTTTTTCAAATTTCCATTCACACATTGATCCACTCTGTTTTAGCTGCAGCCATTTCTTCTTTTTCCATAGATCAGCCAGCATCTTCCATGCGTTATACTCTGTGCATGTTATCACGGGATTTTAGACATTTTA
>NW_010160439.1:0-46351 GCF_000695765.1 Mesitornis unicolor | reverse complement strand
TTCCCTATGCCTTTAAGCACCTTGCTGATCTGTCCCAACATTGTGTAAAATGGCCAATTTACCATTAAACACAAACCCTTACTTCATCAGCATCTCTATTCCATTATTGTACAAGATAAAATAAATAAAAAGCTGTATTACCTTGTATGAGGGTGTATGTAACAGATGTTAGCAGTGTTTGTTTGCTAATGTAAAGCTTGCTGCGCATGTACTATGTGCTACACTTCTTTAAAATGCAGGATGAGCTGGGCAGTAGAGAAGTCTTTCTGCATGGTGCTGGCTACAGTGCTGTGTATCCACTCTGGGGAAAAGACAGACTGCTTCATTCCCCAGAGGACCTCATCGTGCTCCTTAAGGAGAAGCTTCAGGGCACGGAGCAGGGCAGGTAGAGACAACAAACACTGAAGCCAGCCAGAAGAGAGCAAACTGCAAGCCTGCGAGTGGAGTAGGGACGTGCAATCAGCAGTGAGCAGGTTTCTGTTCAGCTTGAAGATGATCCAAGGAAAGGAAAGCTTCCTAAGAACCCAGGGGGATGTTTTAGAGTTATTTCAGCTGAGAAGACACCGAAATTCATGAGACTCATAGGGAAGGATCCAGAAAGGGACCACCACACTATCATATAGTAACAAAAGAGTAATTTTTGATTTAGATATTCTTGTTTCATCTGTTTCAGCAGATCTGACTTTTCTCTCTTAACAGCCAACTTATTCTAGCTTATTACTTTGTTCTCTAACACACTTAGCTGTAAAGACTGGAAGCCATTTGATGTCACTTCAAAGGAAAAAGTAGGTAGGGGTAGTTCCACTTCAAGGCTCTGGGCAACTCAAGGTTCTACTATAGCAGGGGAAAGAAGAAAGGTGGATGTTGATACTGGCTACATTTTGATCTGCCATAGCTAATAGGTCCAGTCCTCCAGCTGAGGAAAGGCAGAAAGGATAAGTAAAAAAAAAAAAAAAGACTAATTCCATTCCTTGTAACTTAGAGCATAAATACTGCAGTAGCTTGCGTAAAAAGGACTTGAGAGACCAAGTAACAGTAATGGTACAACAGCTTTATTTGAGCTATTAAAGGGAGGATTTCTTTTCTGTTCAGTCATTTACTCATAACTTTTAGATTGGTACCATAAGCAGCAACTTAGGCAGAGTCATTCAGATAATAGTGAAAAATAACTGCTAGGTGAGAGATGCATAAGCAAAATATTGCAAGATTTGTCTTATGACAAATAATGCATAATTGTCTTATGCAAGGCAGATGTAAGCTGCACAGCAGTTGACTTTCTCTAGGTTGGTGAATACAGTGAGACCTGAGAAATCCCCTCTTCTCAATCCCCTAACAGTCCTGTGTATTAACAGCTGAGAATTAACAACTGCTTGGCTTTAGCATTTTACCAAAATATCTACCTCTTTCCAGGAATACCTTCCCCATACATGGAGCTAACTTGATGCTGCTTTCAGAAGTAGGTATCTACCTCCCCCTGTACTGCCTTGTATTTTCACCGTCTTTTTTGGACTATTTATTTGTTTCTTTCCTTTCGGCCTCCATTCTACACCACTAAATACAATCTAAAATCTTCATTTCATTGATGTCTGTTTTCAATCCTTTCTCCTCTCACCACACTGACAGTTCAGAACTCTGTCCTACTTTGTTCTGAACCACACACATTTTTTCACTTGTTCTTCCTTCCTCTTGTTTTCCCACCTCAGTTCCCTATTGCAGATGCATCTTCCTTGAGAGTGGAGGCAAAAAGAAGGCATGTAAGCACCTCTGAGGGACAAATAACACCCACTTACATTCACCTACAGTCTTCATACTACACTTTGCACACAGCCATGTACCTTACCAATTCCTTTCTAAATTTTTTAATTGTACAAAATTGTATTCAGCTTATTGAAATCTTCTAGATGGGGATCCCTGTGCCCCAACTCTTCAAATATCTGATTGCCTCTCCACAGCTTCCTCATTCTCTTTGCTTGGCTACAGCCCAGTATTACAGGAAAATGCTGTATAATGGGTGATAGAGGTTTCAAATAAAAACATGCAAATCATGCACAATCTGTATAAATATGCTTATGCAGGCCAGATGCAATCTGCAGCTGCAGCACAATCCTGTTTATATTCTTGATGGGTAGAGTTTACAGTCAAAAAGTTCAGCACTATTCTCAAAACGTAACACGGGCCTCACTATGTCCTCATCAACAATCACTTCACAGCCTACATAGCTCTCTTGTGTAGAAATAGTAAACAATTTAAAATGAAATACAAATGTTTCGTTTTGCAGATCAGTGTGCTCTGAGTCAATGTGAAACTAACCACACTTTATTTAGTCGTTATTTACATACACAGTTTAAACAGCAATAAAATGGTCTCAGGAAGGTAAAGAGCTAAGGAAGCTATTCTTGTCTGCGTGGTATTTTCCACGCTAAACAATCTGCAGCTATAGGGCTCCTTTAGAGAAAAGTGCCTCCTCTTTAGGAAGGACCGAGCCAAGTCAGCTCAGAAAAGGGACATACTGCTCTGGTGATCTGTTAAATATCTACTTAGATCCACAGTGATAAGACTTTCCAAGATGAAATACGGGTTCCCTTCCATCTAGGTCATCCTCAGGGACAATACTTTCAGACCAATCTTTGATTCACTGCTGACCAACTGCCTGGAGGGCTGAATATCATACAGCCCTCCACTTCTTTCCCTCCAATGTGATGCCACTCCGACTTCAGCCTCCTGGAGTTTCAGGCAGCAATTTTAATCTTATTTCTTATCACAGATTTTCATTACAGACTATGGTAACATCTTGCATTTCCTTCTAATTCCACTCTGCCATCCACAGACTTCCTTAAAACTGACTTGCTGTGGTCTGATCACTTTCTTGGTCACTTCACTAAATACATATATTTTTAAGAAGTAGTATCCTTTGCTTCTTCTTGGGTCACACCACTCACTCATTCCTGTTCATATACATATTTAAATTCAACCAAAGTGATTTAAGTCAGGAGAATGTTTGGCATGCTTGTATGAGGCATGGAATAATTCACATTTCATTTCAATGTTTAATCATGATATACAAAGGTAGCATTATAAAATCCAATCAAATAAAAACTACTGCATCTAAGTTTACTTCTTTATTATTAATTTTCACTGTCTGTGTACGAAAACAAATCAGTAAGCTAAACCTCCATATTGCAGTTCAAGAGAAAGGTCTCTGCAAACAGCAGTAACTGTGTGATATTCAGTGGGAAAAAAGATACACTGAACACGAGATCAAGAAATAAGGGATTTGATTCCTCCTATGGTCTAAACATGTGAAGAAATTCTAGAGTTTGTTTTGCTGATTAGGGCATTTTTTTCCCTTTTCGCAACATCAAATGGAATAAAACAGTAAAGCAAAGCATGTAACACTTAATTATAACTTCCTAACTTTGAAGATGCTTAAGAAATAAAAATCAAAGTAGCTATTTAATCAATCCAGGCGTGAGATTAGTATTTTAGGCCTTTTGCCTGACAAAATAAAATCAATTAGATGCCTAGAAAATTTCGAAGTATACCTGCCTGTTTGACAAACTATATATTCATAAAGCAGATTAACAAGACTGGTAGATGTTTCATCTGAAATCTTGAACAAAAAGCCTCATTAAAATCTTAAAGAAATCTGTTCGTGATGGATCAGAAACTATCATCAAGAAATGACTTCCTATTAGAAAATATATCATTTTCTGTTTATAGAAAGATTACTTACAGTGTCACATATACCATCTGTGACAGCTTATTTCTACACTACATCAAGGAACCAGGAGACTGAACTGAACATCATATTAAAAAAAAATAGAACTGAAATGGCCAGTAGGCTACCCACTGCATACTCTGGAGGCATATTTAACTGCATTTCTACACTGGTCAAACCATTAAGACAAAATACATGTTTGGATGAACTGACTTTCACTTCTGACATTCACTCACTATTAAAGTATAATACCATATATAATAAAATACACATAGGGAGCAGGAGGGAAGGGAAAACTTGTTAAGGCAGCAGTGCATGAAATGTTGCAACAATAAAGGATTTAGGCAGTATACACATTAAGACCAATTCTAGTATGCCCTTTTTATTAAAACTGGGTCGCTGTCAAAAAATTGCTGATGTTAGAATTTGTTGTCATGAATAATAAGAGCAACACTGCCAGAATGTGCAAGTCATAATAGACTAGGCACACAGGAAATCTTATGAATGATGGTAAAAGTTGAAGCTCACTGTAATGTTACTAGATATGCCCTCTAACTGATGCTATATTTAGTACCAGTTAAACGTCCTTGGCATCAAACCCGGTGGTTCTCATGAAACTAGAAAGCAGAGGTGTTTTAAGTTCAACAGAGCATGCTACTGCTAAGACTCAGCAGCTCTACTGATTCCCGGTAAGGTTCTAGGGTGAACAAAGAATCTCAAAATACGGTGAGGAATGTGTATCACCATTAGGTGAATATCTCCATGGTTCTCACAGTTTGAAGATTTCATACATATCTAAAAAAAACAACAATGAAAAATGAAAAATGTATGAAAATTAACGAAACTAAAAGTATTCACAGATCTAAAAAAATAAATTAGCGATCAGTGGTCTCTAAGGATTATGCTTGTTATAAACATACAGCTTACAAAGTGAAAGAGGAAGGAATTTATACGGTTTCACTAATGCTAAAGCTATAAGCAACATAAAATTTAAAAGTTCTATCTATAAATATCATTTGGCATAAGGATGTCTGATAATTGTCTGCTTGACTTTACATTTCTTTAATTCATGTTAATATCTGGTCCTCTACATTTCTTTTGTCCCTTCACAAAGCCTCCAAGATCTTTTAATCTCCATATCGTAAACACAGCAAAGGGCAGACTGCAGTTTACCAGATAACATATTGTAGAAGGAGACAATGCAAGGGAAAGCATGTATCTGCTATTTCAGCTTTGTATCTGTCCTGTAACTCTGTCAAGAATGATGTTTCAGCTCAAGAGCAACATCTCAACAGATCTCAAACCTGTTTCCTGTTTTTTCTCACCTTGCTTCTTTCAGCATATTGCTGATATCCAATGCAATTTGTGTCTGTGAACTAAAATTTCCACATAATTTAAGTAATCAACAACATCGTATCTGCAGGCAGATTGTGATCATAAATGTAATAAGGCATTACTGGTATTAATGCATCACTCCTCTTGGCCACTTTATTAATGTTCCAGAATATTTTTTAAATATAGTCTATTCCTTTTACTTCTAAGGTTTGGACAACAGCTTCTTTCTGTTAAAAATGCCATCACGTGATAAAAAGTCTAAAAAGGATGAAATAAGGTAAAATTACTTTGCACATGGAATTTCTGACACAGTTTTTATCTTCTTCCATTCCACTGGTGAGAAAGTCAAGAGTATATGGACTCCAAACAGAATATCCATTTCTAATTAGGTTTATGGGTGGTTCAGCCTCTACAGGATTTTTTGCGTTTGTCCGTCCATTTTCATTTCCAGAAGCAATGCAAAAGCTAATATATGACAGACAGAGAGGCATCAGGCTTCAAGATGGTAGTTCCTCACACTTATACCCATGTTATTTCTGAGGCAGGTGATGAGGAAGATGGGCAAGATAAGGAAAAAAGCATGATGATTTCTAACCATCACTTTCTAAAATGAAGACAGGAAGGCAGAAAAAGAGCTTTTTGGTTCCATTCTGACTTGGGCATAGAAACTTAGCAGAGGTTTCTTCTGTGGCTCCTTGCAATAACACTGGTTGTATCAGAGAGGAGGCAAGAGAAACTGCTTTTGTGAAGTCAAGTTAGGTACAGAAGTTAGGTTATCTAAAAGTGCATCAGGCTAGTCATGGACATCCACAAAGTCAGTCAGAGCCCAGATAATACTACCAGCTGTCTTTAAGGCTGTCTACTATGCAGTTGGTAAGAACCATTGGTAAAAGCTTTATTGCTTGCTTTCCAGTCCACAGCGGGATGTGTATTATGATGGTTACACTGTCACTATTAACCAGATCAAGATATGCCTGCGCTGCGCTATAACCACAACTTCAACCGCAACACAGGTTGCAAAATGCCTTGGCCTCTTGGCTGAATGATTTTGTCAAGACAGAAGACATATTCTTGTGGTTTCTGTCATACAGAAAACGTTGAAGGTTGGTCAAATGATAAAGGAGAAACATAAAGCAAATGAATAATGAAATCAAACCAAAAGCTGAAAAGAAAAAAAAAGGCATAGATATACAACAATGTCAGAGTTTGAGTAAGTTATTCAAAAGAGAAGCAAAATGTGTGAGGCAAAGAACTGTAGGTAGCATGACTGATGTGATCTTGCTAACTATAAAGCCCTTCTGGCATCCAAAATGATGCCATCTATGTTCTTTTCTCCCTTCGCATGGGAAAAACACATTTGAAAAGAATTATATATTCACAGCAATGTATACTACCATTTTAACACAGCTACAACTTCTGAAGGCTACTATATGCCTCTGCACAACTGCAGTCCAGATCTCGGATTTTACCCAGAGATATACGTTTCTGCCATTTGGATGCACAGATAGGCTAATCCTGCCCAAGCATACCACTAGCGCCATATAAAATGAAGGCTGCGCTAAACAGTGCAAAAAATGGGGACTTAACTCACATGTTTTCTCAGAGTATGCTTAACACAAACTGATAGAATTGGGTTTCTTGCAAAAAGCAATTATGGCTGCCATATTCTCTTAAAAAAACTGGGGGCCTCCCTTATTGTGCTGTAACCTAGAGATTAAGTTACATGCATCCAAGAAGTGCGAGACCGAGCTTGAACTCCCTCTTTTGCCAGAGGCAATGCAAATCTACATTACTGGCTACAAAGAAGTTTGACTAAAAAAGACTACTTTGCAAAAGGGATGGTCATTTATTAAACCACTCTAACTTGATCAGATTCATCACGTACTCAATGTCCATCAATGAAATTGCAATGGCATGCTTACCAGCGTACTTAACATAATGTGAATGTGTTTTACCGCTTCTGCACAATGTAATTTCTCATTCTGTCCTCACGCAGAGCTTTGAGCAAATAGTCAGCATTTTGGAAGACTAGGCTGAAAAATACGAATCTATGTAAAAACATGTCAGGAAAACTCTATTTACCCATAAATAATTTCAGCTAATCTTACAGCCGTTATGCTGTCCATAAGTAAGTATAGAAATGCAAAAATGTGCACTCATCTGTTTTATCAAACTTCTGTTTTAAAAAAATGAGTACAGAGAAGAAAAAAAAGAAAAAATATATACCAAGAAAGGGTGTCTAAGGCTGAACATGTTTTCAGTAAGACATCATTAATCTTCATTAAATGTATGCTAGAGCTAGCAGAAATGTCTTAGCTGTTTTCTGATCAACCAAGACTAAGAAGACATCTAGCAAGTTATTGCCAGTGGCCAGAACGAAAAGCAGGGAAGAAAATAAAGAGATAACATTAAGCAGGAATAGAATGGGACAAAGTGGCCGCTAGACTGATTTTTGACCTTTCGCTAACAAAACAAAGAAACATTGCACAATATTATTTTTAACTCCATTAAAATCTGTGGTAACAAGCAGTGCCTCACAAAGTCACTAAAATACTGATTGCTGGATGATAAGGATATGTGCCTAGGAAGTACCACTCCATATTGGGCTCATTTCTTCTACTTCTTGTTGGAAACCCACTGCTATCTGCATCAGGTACAGAATGTTGGGCTAGGCAGTTCTTTTATCTGTTCTAATACAGAATTTGTTTTGTGTTTTTTCACAATAGTTTAGTTAATTTAGTTAAAGGAAGATATGTATAGAGATTGGGTTTGTTAGATAGAAGTTGTACAGCTTTTTATTGACAACAAACTTTTTTCTACTAGTGAAACTCAGTAGTGCAAGGGGTTTATGTGAGAAACGTGAATGATGGCATATATGGGTGAAATGATACCCAATTGGTGTTAAAGGCATTTTTTTCTTTTCAGATATGAATTACATATAGCAACAATTGAAAATTTAATCAGAGATATAATTCAGGTTAGATTACAGCCCACAATGTTGAGGTTTTGTGTTTCTAAATAGCGTGAGTGGAAAACATGTTTATAAGAGAGAGGGAAGGGGAGAGGGAAGGGGAGAGGGAAGGGGAGCGGGAAGGATTTCAGTGACTTCAGATTTGGGTTGTGGGTTTCTTCGGGTTTTTTACCCTGAAAATCATTAGAACTGATGGACCTGAAAAAAGTTGTGTCTAAAAGTGGTACTAGACTTGCCACAACCTGTTATTGCCAGAGAGAAATAATCAAATAGTTACTAAGCTAGAATAATTTAAAAACCAAATAAAACAAAAGCAGATAGAAAAAGAGACTGTTGGTATGAAAAGGAAATATTCTTTGAATAAACACTACAACAATGTAAAAATATTATGCAAGATACAAACCTATACTAATAACTACGTATCTTTATTAAAACTTATGGTATTTAACATAAGAATGTTAGGCTAAGCCCATATAATTGTACTGTGCCCAAATGCTACCTGCCTAGGAGCTACAATGTGATACTGTCAGAGAGATCTTAATCCATTTCCCAAATCTCACATACCATTAAAATTTGCCTGTGATCCACATTGGGCAATGTATTACCCATCTAAACCTTAGCTCCCCAGAAGGGAACATCCTGAGACCTAATAATTTCATGTTTTTCCAAACCTTTGAGACCATCGGACAAGGGAGTCAGGGCAGCGGGAGCTGGGATGCTCCAGATGAGCAGCTCAGTTGCTGGACAGTTCCCCAGCTGTGCTACCAACGGCACCGTCAGGAGGAGAGAGCTGATGGCAGAGAACTTGGGGTGCCAGTAGCAGTACCCAGCCTTTTCTCCATTTCACCTTTTGTATGCATTCTATTCTAAATGATGCATAGATGCAGTCCTATTATTATTTTCCTCATTTAAAAATAAATAAAAATCACTCGATCTTTATCCACTTTTGTAGGACAGGAAGGAAGCACCGAATCTCCTCTGCACTTCATAAAGACTGGTAATGCGAAGGAAGTGCACTATCTATGGGCAACATCTGTATCTCCTTTCAAGCTTATTTTTGCTAAAAATTACTATTTTCATGTGCAAGTAAGGTATAATCTGTTCTCTATCTCTGTTATTTGATAGCTTTCTGAGCTCACTGCAAGCAAACATAAATTTGCTACATAATTTCTCAAACAGCAAAAATCTTAATTCTGAACTCGCAAGAGTGTCTAAAATTACTGACAGTTGTGACTGAAAGAAATATATATTTTAGTGCTTTTCAAAGTTAAATTGATGTGTAGTGCTGAAACAGTCCTGTAAGCCAAATGACAGATTGGAGATGTGGAATCGACTGTAAAATCAACATTTCCGTACAGTTCCCATAAATGCTAACAAGAATATTTTCAGAAAGGTGCACATACATACATATATGTTCACAGAGAAATTATAAGTACGTATTTTAAAGATTCCATTGTATATTTCAAACATCCATTAAAAAAATAACATCTGATGAAGATTGCCTATACATGCTCTGTAATTACATACAATACCTACATGCTTATGCATAGATATACACATGGAAACAGAGATACAAATGGATTCACTAATCTTTCTGTCCATGTAAAATTAGGGACTGACAATTCTATCAGAATATCTGAAAGAAAGTCAGAGGATAAAAATGCAGTATTCCAGCACCACACTATTTAACTTGCCAGTTTATAGGTAAATGAAAAACAGTGAAAGCAGATTGCTATAGACATTCCTCTAAAAACCTTTTCTTAAGCCTAGGCTCTTGCTTTCCTAATTTGTTTACTAAAACGTTATGTTAAAGATTTAAAATTATCTTGGCAACTCTTCTGTTTTGTGTCTTCACTTAAGGAGGTTATTTTTACATATATTTATCCTGAGGAATACTTATTATAATCTATCTGCATATACTTTAAATTAAATAATCTATGACGTAAGAGTTTGTTTTCTGAACTTTTATAAAGAAGAGGACAAATATCCATCATGACGAATGCAAAGCACTCCCTCACAAGACCAAAGCAACAGTGCATGAAATTGAACTCAAAAAGAGCCTCCATTCTGTGTGACTTCTTGGCTGACACAATTTAGATATTTATAGCTTTACGAATATGCCACTGGAGAAGAACTTGAAGCTTATTCTAGCCAGGAAGGATTAATGAACATGTGCACCTGGTAATTACAGCACTCCATCTTTCTCAAAGCCCTCACATTGCCTCAATGGCAGAAACTGTAATGAAAAAGCATTGAAAATATCAATCTGCAATTCCACAAGTCATTTAAAAATTAAAATGTATAATCTCTTTTCATACTTTCTATGAACTATGCTGACAGTGGTATGTAAAAAATCATACATAGGTATTTTCTGCTTTATGTTATTACCTGGCATGTCTCATTTAAAATGTAAAACTCATCTGGTATGAATCAGGCTTTAACTTACTCTGAAATCTAATTAGAAAATCCATGGGAATGACTGTCAAATACTTCCTTAAGTACAGCAGAAAGAGATATCAGCTTGAGGTAACACATGCAATTCTATGAAGACAAATTCCACAATACATTTCAAAAGAAAAGTTTACTAGAATATAAATGTTCAAGGAACTGGGGAAAAAAACATTCTGCACTTTTTCCTTTAAGAAGTTTTTCAGAGGTATTGTCAGGTGGAAACTTTTTAAGAAGTATGCATGCTACCACAAACATTTGTCTAATATGCATACTACTAGAAATCTACGGAGGTGGGGAAAGGGCTGTTTGTTTGTTAAAACACTACCTAGATTAACTTCAAAAACACCGCACTTCATATTGGATTTTGCATTAAAAAATACTGAAAGAATACTTGGAAAATACTGTGAAACATAAAGCCCACTTCATCACCAAAGTAATAAAAATTCAAAGAGTCTATGAGCATCAGTATTATAATTTTCTTGTGTTATACTGACTTTTGACATTACATGAACCTGAAGCAGACACCTAAACAGACCATCCAAAAGTAAAAACAGCATTACTAATCCAGGTTATTTTAAGCAAAAAGCCTGAACTGCTTTACAAGTGAAATTAAATTTTAAAATACATTTCAGTGAAGTACTTAGCTATTACAATATTTGAATGGAAAATCAGTTACAACCTAAATACACAGAAATCTACATGGTTCTAAAAGTAGTCTTTTAAAATATGTTTAAGCACAGTACGAGATTTAAGCATTAAAAATTGCCTTTTATTTTTAAAACATACAGTTCCTTGGTGGGTTATAGGGACAAAAACAGACTCCAATAGAGATAAGTGTGCATGAAATGCTCTCTCCAGAGTATTCAACCAAACTGACTGCAATAAGGGGACTTCAAAAAGCAGCAAGACAAGAGATGTTCAAAGCACCTTGCAGCTTTGGGCTGATGGCCTCTACCGCTGTTTTTAATACAGTTAGGTTTAACTTGGGAGCGGATAAATAATTGACAGAGAGATTTCCTGAAAGGTTTGATCACCACACCGTTTGTCACAGGCTCGCAAGTAGTCCTTACGATAACACTTAATCTGGGGCTCCTTATTTCAAGTACAAAAGCATCCCCTCCCACCTCTTGCTCGCAGACTCCTGCATCAGAACAGGAGACTTAAGATGCAGCCGGCACAGCACTAACACACCACGCTCTCCACCAGCGGATTCTTCCTCCAGCACGCCTGTTTTCGCTTCCTTACCTTTAAAAGGCTGGCCAGAACCTGCTCCCTTCCCCCAGACGGTTCTAGTTGCGAGCATCCAGCAGTGCAGCAGCACAAAGCCTTGCCAGCAGACTCCTGCATCAGAACAGGAGACTTAAGATGCAGCCGGCACAGCACTAACACACCACGCTCTCCACCAGCGGATTCTTCCTCCAGCACGCCTGTTTTCGCTTCCTTACCTTTAAAAGGCTGGCCAGAACCTGCTCCCTTCCCCCAGACGGTTCTAGTTGCGAGCATCCAGCAGTGCAGCAGCACAAAGCCTTGCCATCGCGAGTGTGCAGGCAGCGAGGTGCCGGGATTTTTTGCCAACTTTGCCTGGATCCGCGGCGCCCTGGAAAAGCTGGACTGAAATCCGCCTCGCCTGCGGATCGGAGTCGGCAGCGCACAGCAACGGCGTGGCAGGGGGAGGGTTGGAAAGGGGAAAGGGGGGGGGGGGGAGGAAGAAACAGAGGAAGGAAAACTCCAGCCCCTGTTGGATACACCCTGCCTGTGAAATAGAAGCTCCTCTCCCGAGTCCAGCAAAGACTTGAGAAACTACTGTTCTGTTATGTTTTGGTTGCGCTGTGTACCATAGGAGGCCATCAATTTCACAGCTGATACTTCCATATAGAGTCTGTTACCTATTTGCATTACTAATACATTATGGAATAACATGAGCATTTCCGTCCTCATGTTTCAATCATGTAAAGAATCACAGACTGTTATTCAATGTGTGAATAGAAATAAGTTTAGATGTAGTTTACATGTAGTTAGACTTTAATTTTCTGTGGATTATTTTTGTACTAGTTTAATTCAATTAGCTAGAGAAAAGTTTCATTTCTCCCCTGTTACACGCAGATATTGATAGTCCCATATAACGGTGCAGACTGGTTCACTCTAATTACTTACTGAATCCTTGTAGAAAATCTACCTATAACACCAAGTCCTGGCTTTACACATTTCATGCTACATTCAGTCTAGAATGAATCAGAGAGTTTGTTGAAGTATTATTGGGCACATTACACCACAAGGATTTAAATATTCTTCAGCAGAACACTGCTTACACTATTCTGATATATCTGTCTAAAACGGAACAATTTTTGTCTGTTACAGCAAATGTTGTACACATAATAGACAATATAAAGTTTAATTCATGTACCTAGTAAGATTGGCTTTTTTTTCTTCCCTGCAAATTTGGCCCTTGCCACTTTAAGAATAAGGTTGAAAAACACGTGCCTTATCATATATTCTTTCTCAAACCATAGTAGTGTACAAATTTATTTCCGCTTGCTGACAATGAAAATACCATTTTCTAGTGGCTCTACTATTTGGCACTGGCACAGCAATTTGAGGTTAGAAGCAGAAGTAAAAGTGCCAGGAAGATAAGAGGCCAGATGTACCACAGAGGTGATGACCTCATTTGGCAAGAAATGCACTTTGGATATATAGCTTAAATAGCACAGTTTATTTCAAGCAGTACCTATTTTTAGTGAGGTTGGGTGAGAAGGAGTGCTTCTATCACCTCCAGGTCTCAGGCTCCATTAAAACAAGTAAGGAACACAAGGAAGGGCAAGCCGGAAAAAGGACTACCAAGAAAAAAGGAATGGCAACTTTCACAACTGTCTATTCAATGTATTCCTTTTCTTCACACACATTGTATCTGTCTAAAGGATAAGGAGTTCACATTCTGAATTTCATTGCCAATTATGAGGCATTAAATTGGCCTGTATAGGTTTTTTGGCTCCTATTGACCTCATCAAACAGCTGTGATTTCTGAGCAATCAGTCTCTAATGAGTTTAGAAACAATAAACAGAAGTTAAAATGCCAGATGTATTTTATTTATCTTTTAGGAAAATGAACACTCTTAAGATGTACATCTTGAAAATTTTAAGTTTAATACATACAAAATGCTCTTTGAGTTTGCATTTTTTCTTAATGCATGGAGGAATGATCCTCTAGTGACTGAAAAGGAAAAACAATACTTACGCTCTGCCTCTGTCTTTTTAACATAGTTAGTGCCTTATCAGCACTCAAACACACTCCTGTAAGCAGCTCTGGCAAACTAGCTAAAATGCTCAAATACTTTCGCTGTCTTTCAGCCTTGTCTCATTTTATTGTCTTATAATGCAAACATCTGTAACGTACTGAAAACTATATTGCAAATTTTAAAACTAGGTAAAATCTGTGCCCCTGATGAAAGGAACACCTCAGAGAAACAGCTGAAATGCACGACGTAGCTATTAACTGCAGGAAAAAAAATAACTTGTTATACACCCATCACATGTAAATATCTTTAAAGCTTACAATATTGGTAGCATATTTTCCTTAAAGAAACAGATTTTTGTCAGTACTTGCTAATGTTAATATTACCAAAACACAAAAAATATTACTATATCAAACACTTAAATACGTTAACTGAAAGTTAGAATACAGGCTCACTGAAAGGGCTGTTAACAGAAGATGATTCTCAGCTGCAAGCTCAGTGATTATTTAGTATTTAAGGGCTGTTAGTCCATCATCTTCCTGTGCACAAAACTAATTGAAAGCAAAACAGCCCAACACTTTAAATGGTTTGTTTGTTTACGTCTGATGACTCTTTAAGTAAGCAGGAATCCAGATAACCTCTTGGCAAATGATTCATTATGTAGATGTTATAGTACGACAGTATTATTTTAGGAGTCATCTTGCATATACACTTCTTGACTAGTCATGTGCACTTAGCAGCTCATTTTGTGTCCTACACAGAAATATTGCGTACACATAATAAATATGCATTCGTAGTTCCTTCTGACTGCAGTATACAAGGACTGAATATAAAGCAACTTCCTTGCAAAAAAGATTCTCACACTTTATCCCAATTCTGGTTTATGCCATAACCTAAAGTAGTTTTACTTTCATCCCTGATGTCTTGAAGCCTTTCAGCAGAGGATAAAAGCTGACATATCTCCAACTCCCCAATCAAACACAGTTCTTTAAGAAAGCCACAGAACTAGACCCTGAAGAAAAAAATAAATAAAAAAAACCCCACTAAAATGACCCTTGATTGCAGCTAGCAGGGAGTTACACAGAGATAAAATGGTTTCTAAGTTATCTAAGTTTAAGTGTATGGAGAACAAATACTTTGACTTAGCAAAAGAAAAGGAATTTAACAGGGAGACACGGCTGTGTTTGCCATGAGCTCTCCTACAACAGCCAGGCGGCTGCATGTTTAAACAGATGTAGATAATCCAAAACAAATTCTAGACAATGTAGAAAACATCCCATTTGAATGTGAAAAACCCCATACAGAAGGAGTCCATCCATATCAGAGAATTTTGTGGCTAGCCAAGCCCCATAAGAGTTTCCTCATTTGCTCTGAGATCATAATTTAGAATAACTCTGTAAGGAACATACAACTGATCTCGACATGATTACTGACGCTTCTGTTTGTGATCATATTGGAGGTTGTATTTTGCATGCCAACACAAGTCTTTAGTGCAATGGGTAGGTAGCCAAAGGCAGGAGGAATCAGGAAAACTCCAGGGCAAAGAGTGACTTAAGTTAGAGGCAGTGAATGCTACTAAATGAGACTGCCAGATTTGTCAGCTTTGAAAATTCTGATTCACTGGCCTGCTGAGCCTCACAGGTTTTGGTCAGACAGGTATCATAATAGGAGTGCAGAAGAAAAAAATAATTCCAGCAGCATTAAAATGGCTGTATCTCAGTGACAGCATTCATTCTTTGCAAAAACAGCACAGAAGTATAAGGCAGACAGAAGGGGCACTTTACAGGTATATCTGTCCAGGTTACTTGCAGGAGGTATTGAGACTTCACAGGTAAAGGAGACATAGATGGGTACATGATCTACAAAGGGTTCCTATTACTATTTCTCTATTCTTACTGTTAAAAATACTACTATTTTGGCTTTAAGGCACTCTTGTCATTACTTCACTTGGCCAAAGATAAGTGAAAACAGAAATTATACAAAGGATGCCATCACACCTGAAGTTGGCATAGTTTATAGGCTACTGTGGCACATAAGATGGAAGGAATTGTCATGTTACCATTGAGAGTTGCAAGTTCATGGTATTCGTCATCCTTTTAGACCTTAAATCTATGTCTCCTACTTCCCATGACTGTGACAGAAATTAATGTGTTAGCATAGTTAGGGACAAAGGCCAATTTCTCTCTTTGCTTCTGCAGCACACAAGCCAGTAGTGCAAGTATTGAAATACTACTAGGAATGAAAAGTTAAATTAAAAGCAAAAAATAACCTTCTAGTCCTGAAAAAGTGAACATCCCTACAGAGCAGAGCTCCCTGTTCGGCATTACAATAAAACATATATCCACGGGAGGTAGTGATCCTCCCTCCTGTGTGTGCCAAGCAAACGGAGGCAGCAAGCTTTCTTTTATTTGCTATTTTACAGACTAGTTATCTACTGAGAAGTAGATATTTCTAGCATTCAGCTATTAGGCAGGAACAGGTCTAGTTATAATCTGTTACAGGCTTTACTGAGGGTGCAGGTTTTTTTGAACCTCAAGCAGGACGTGCTTAGTATGAAATCCTGATTTACTTTCTTCCACTTACTGTTTTCTTCTTGTTTGTTCTAAGTGACTTTCGTGTGGAGGAAAGTCAACAGAGTCTCAGCCTTAGGCTTTGTATATCACCCTTCAGACCTACACCTATTTCTACCAGCTGTATCAGATCATCCAGATGAGCTCAGACTCTTATTAGATACCACAACAAAAACTATATGCTTAAATTAGTTGGACCATTGTTTTGTATCCTTTGTTAAGTATCATTCCATGGTTTCATTATGCTGTATGTCCCTAGGTTTAAAATCCTTGCATAATAGTTGAGATATTCTGCAGGTGTGCATGAAGTTGAAATAAAGCCAAAGACTCATAAACTATCATGAGTGAACTCACTTATTAAGTCATTCACTGAAAAGTGTATTTTGTTTTGTTGATTTCAACTTTCCTTTTTCATTCTCAACAGCAATACTTTTAAGCGAGCTGAGGGTTTTGCTACTGTCAGGGAAAATGACTTAAATTACAGATGCCTATTTTTCTTAAAGGTTATGTTAAAAAGAGTATACTAAGTATATTAGCATATATAGTAAGTTAATAGTAAGTTATCAGCAAAGTTTCTAAAGGGACACATCCGTAAGAAGTTCCTTAATACACTGACAACATCAAAGTTGAACACAGAAAGGAGTGGCAACAGCTCTTTCACTCCTAAGTATAACAAAAAATACTGCCTCTAAGTGCTACAGCACCTGCTGTGCTACCAGCACTGCAGATCTTTCTGCCAATATACTGCCCGTTTCTTCTGATACAACTGCCATCCCATATTCAGCTCTTGGCATGTGCGCAGATTACTTCTACACATAACAGCAGGTTAATTTTTTGCTCAAAATTTTCATTTTGACCAGTAGGACTGAAAAATAACAGATAGTCGTATCGTACATTTCTTCTTTTGAGGCAAATTAACAAATTTGCCAAATGCCTGTGTATGGAGCACTAGAGATTGCAAAGGGCACCGGGGTGCTCCAGACACATTCTTTCTGTTGATATCACCAATACTGATCATCTGCCCTATTACCTGATCAAGTAACTGTTCACCTGTTGTTAGGGAGTTGTTTGGGAGGAGAACTATCATCTTGTGGTTCACATCATCACAGCTTAGTCAACTGGATTGTGCTTGGCCACATAAGGACATCAGATACAAGATTTTATACATGAATACATTTTTATAGAAAGATTTATTAAAATATGGCAATTTACGATGACAATAATTGCTTTATTCTTATCATCCAATAAACCTAAAAAAGCTCATTTTTTTATCTTCAAATCATAATCTTCATTATTACAATGAAGAGAAAAAAATGTCTGTAGTTGTTTTGCTGCTTAGTATTTTCAGACTAATTGCCATACATGTTGAAGAAAATTATAAAATTGCATTCTAGGAAGGTTCTCAGTGACACTAAACACCCTAAATGGTTCCAGTAGCTCTAACATATAAATTTACATACATAAACTTACCACTGAAAAGCGTATTTTATAACTAATATTTGATTTTGCTCCTTCTACACATCTTGTGGTTCCATGCAAGATGAAATTTAGCATGAGAAATTGTTCTGTGATGAAATAGAGCATCTCAAAGTGTGCACACCAGTTAGAAAGATGAAATTATTCTACTTCAAAGAAATGCGTGTTCTATTTAGACTTGTATTTTAATCACACTGGGCTTGGATCTTAAATATTCATTTTGATTATGTATTATTTCACTGATTTATTCCCTCACTAATTCACTCCTATAGTAATGTGATCAACTTCAATGGATATATTTAAGCTGTTACATACATCTTATCTCTTTGAGCTGCACCAAATTCCTCAATCAAAATAGTTAATTAAGAAAGAAAATCAAATTTCTCTTAATCTCACACTAAAGCGTAATTTTTTCCTCGAAAAAAATACAACTTAATTATGAAAATGAATCCATGAATTATAGGAAGACATGTGGATAATATCAGAAATGAGCATAGCAAATGAAAAGTCGACACAGTATTCATGTTAGATTTAATACATCAAAAGCGAAGCAAGGGTTTGTCTAGAGCACTCACTGGTCATATCATCTGAGAGATAAATAAAATACCCTAATGAGTGCTGATAAAAAGATAAAATGAGATATATCTGTGTTGCCACATAATGGTTTGTAAAGTCTGTTTGTGATTTGTATTCCTTTTGGTGTCTCAGTTACAAAGGAAGTGTAGTACAAAAGGACTTGAGACCCCCAAATTTTCTCCTTCTGAACAAGATTTTTTTTTTTGCTGAGACTTAGGGTAGAATCAGTTAGTCTGTTTATTCATGATTTTCAAGGAATGTAGAGGAGTTAACTACTCTTATCTCAGTGGAACTGATGATCTTTTACCCCCTTGCTTTCTCAAAGGACTTTGAAAATCCCTGATTATCTATCTATTGGAGAGGACATAAATTTTACTTATCTGGAGTATCCAGTATGAAAAATGTGAGCGCATTTCTGAAAGATGATGATGAGGTGAATATGATCATAGGGAAACATGGGATTAGATTCAGGAATAAGGCAGTCATAATTCAACTGCCTCCAAGCAGAATGTAAGACTGTTTAAAAAATCTTGGGGGAGCAGAAGGTTTCAGTAGCAAAAATGGAGGATATGGTAAGTTTTTATCTTACAGTAAATACAATGCCATTCAAATTACAGCCAGTTAAGTAACTGAAGGCAAATTCTTCCTAGCTTTTTGTGTTGGTTTTTTTTTCTGCTTTATTGCTTCTGGTTCTTTTCTGTCTCAAACACTACCAACAACAGCAAGACAGTAAAAGGAGCTACAGAAACTCTACACTTTCAGGAGCAGAAAGTACTATCATGTTCTATTTGTGTCATAGCTGTGGCCAGTGTGACAAGCTGGAGTATTACAAGGATAGGTCATTGGTAAGAAGTGGTATTTCATATCACAAAGAAAAAAACTGCTACACAAAAGACAGTCCATACTTACTAACTCCCATTTCTATTCTCAGCTTAATTAACTTACACATTGATGATAGAGAATACCAAGCATGGTTAATACAAATTACTTTTTAATTACTTGAAAGTATTTATGATTGACAACAGTTTAATCTATCAATTAAAAAATAACCAACACTTCTGCTAAAGTGTCTACAATTATTTAAAATATTCTTATAGGGCCATGAATATTTTGTCAGTTTCTGTCTTTGGACTCTTTGCTCCCTTCTTCTAATGAAATAAACATCAGATTCTTTTTTTTTAAATGAAATAAAATTAATCAGGACTTCTAGCAATTTTTTAACAAAACCACCTAATTGTTTTGTTATTGTACATCTATTACTTCTAAAAGCTTGGAATTGGGTTTGAGAAAACATATATATAAAAATAAAGAAAATAATTGTTGTGTTAGTATTATGAAGGTGAACAAAAATAGATATCATCTCAATTGAATGAATTCATTGTTACAGGCTTGAACAGAAATCATAATAGGGATAGAATACTGCCAGAGTTTGGCTAGATAATACAGTTGCAGATAACAGACAGTTTTATCCATCTTAGAAAAGCTGCAGAAGAGTCATTGAGCATCTTCAAGGTCAAATGTAAACTTGACATCATACCGCTTATACTGCACTGTCAGAAAATGATACATCATGGCTATAAATTTATTAGTGTGAATAAAATCTTATTCAGTATTTGCATTTTGAAAGCAATATGGAAATATTAACTCCTTAATCCTCAAAATACCTTGGGAAGATTTTTAAGTACAATACAGTAGAATAGATCATGGAAATGAAAAAAGGAGAAAATAAAATTCACAGTTATAGAAAAAGTCTACATAAAAACTGAATTAGATTAAACATTTTAACGTTTCCTGTGTATATGCAGTCTGTACGGACACACTGAAAAATTTTCATCCGATCAAAATAGCAAAAGAACAAGCTAGATGGCCGTATAAATCACAGATGCCTTGGGATCTGCTATTTCTGAAAACAACTTCACAATTTTTTACACACCAATGAAGACCATAAAATTAAATTTAAAATTCACTGATGATTCAGCTGAAGATCTCTGTTTCGTTAGACTGAGACACGGCCTTTTCCTACCTTTCCTGCCTAATGTCTTGGGCAGACATTTAGGAAGTTCATCCAATAAGGGTAATGAGACATCCTGGAAGATATGCTAGAAGTAGTATCTTTTGTCCCTAATTTAAAAGACAGCAATTTTCTTAATTTTGTCCTAGTTTCATTAATAGAGGAGAGCTAGTCATATGGTATTCCCAATCTATTTCACTTAAACTTTTCCAATGTCCTAGGCAATAGGTTTCTCCCATTCTCCTGGTGCCTTAGGTAAAATTCATACCAACACATAAATATCTTGGTTATCTTGCCCTAGGGTTTTACTTTACACTACCTTTTGATACATAACATTACACTACTGACAAGTCCTTATTTTCTACCATCCACATCCAATCTCTCTTTGCAAGGTGCCTAATTGCATACCTTAAAAACAATTACGTACACCTGTTTTCCCAGCACAGTTTACTTCAAGAAAAATTTTGAAGATAATTCAAAAGTGGCAAATCCAAAGTTTATGCAAAATGTAGCAACATGATTTACTTTGTATCTAACTTCTGATGTCTACAGCACAGATCTCTGTATCTGGGACAGTTATCTAAACTCTATGGCCAAGAGAAGTAAATAGATACTTCTAGTGTGCAATGTGTCTAACATTTATGTGGATATTTAAAATACATCAGATGAATTTTGTCTCAGATTACTTTCCGTGAGCTAAAAACAGAGTTCAGAATGATCCTACTCTGTAGACATGTAAAGTTAAGTGAGATGAATCTCACCTTATGGATCTAAATTAAAAAGAATGAAAATACTTCTTTGCCTTCCATACACTGGAATGATTTTCCTCATTATAATTTTTTTAATGTTTCCTTATATAAACTTTTAAAATTTATTCTATTTTGGTTTAGAGCAGTTTAGGCATCAGGTTATGTTTTACTCTAACAATAGTGTTCCTTGAATTTCAAGCACAATCTTTTCCCTGAATATAACTAAACTTGCTTGTGTAAGACATGCATGAGAGTTTTAGCTTCTAGACATGTTTCACACCAGTATGGTCTCTTACAGTTTCTCAGAAAATTTACTAGGAGTAAAAGTTAGTGGAGTTCATGACCATAAAAAAGTACTGAATGCCAAACTAATTTAGAAATACACTTTCATATCTGCTTTGCAGTACATGTCAAAAGTCTGATTCAAAGAAAATTGGTGATCTTCAATGCTCTTTGACAGCAGACCTAGAGTAATTACAACAGGTGCCACAAAGTTTCATGTTGTTTTATTTACATCAGGGGATCTGTGCATATACAAAGTGAATGAAAGTTTTTATAATTTATAATAAAATTGCTTAGAAAAATATATTGAAAGTAAAAATATAAAAATTAATATTGTAATAACACACAGCAATTCAAATATTAAATTAAGGCAATCTGACCTATATTTAATGTTATATATATCATGAAATTCCAATTGATGGCATCCACCTAAGCAACAATTTTAATACTGAATCCTTTCAGTACAACAAAGACCCTATAAAGTCAGAAGTCAGTAGTCCTCTACTAACTGTTCAAAACTATAGAATACAGAAAAAAGTTTTTAACAAAGAAAGAATTGGTGGAAAAGACAAAGCTGGATTCATTTGGGAAAACCAAAGAACTTCTACATCTTCCCCAACAGCACCTATTGGGAAAAGCTGATGCAGGCATCCCTTTTAGGCAATGTAGTCACAACTTATTAACCTTGCCCCAGTTAGATCAGAATTAGCTCTACAGTACCAAAACTACCAAGCAGTCACTTTGATCACATTACCTGTATTCACCACTTATTTTGTATAATCACAACACATTTTAAACCTTAGATTAGTATTTTTAAAATCTGACAGCTATTTTTATGATGAATGCTCTATACAGTAACTAGCACTTAGCTCTATCATTTAATACCTTGTTAGAAAGGAAAACTGTGAGCAATCTAAAGTCCATGTCAAGTATGTATCATGCATAGCCGAGCTTCTTTCTTTAATGTAAATAGAAAAGTCTCATTGTCCTGAGCATAAAGCGTAAGCACAAAGCTCTCTGACCTTAGTCCATTCAGTCAGCAAATCTATTTGACATTTACAACATGCAGAAGGTTTCAACCAGTACATATTACAGATGTCAAATCTGGAGTGAAGTAGCTGTTTAAACCTTATTAAGAGTTAAAACCTGAACCTCTTAAATGGCTTCTTGTCTCTCTTTTTTTTTCCTTCCTTATCAGGGCACTTCAGATTAGAGAAATAAAACCAGGTTAGTAAAACTAGAGTGTTTCTTCCAGAAAAATACAATACCAAAAAAAAGAGGCTGTTTCTGTCTTCAAGTTTGATTTGAATGAAACACTGGGCCTGACTTAGACCTGATTAGCAGGACGCCTATTCTCAAAATTAAGTGTTATAAAAAGGATAACAATGTATGAAACAAATCAGGTTTCAGTGCCAGTTGCAGCTGCAGACTAGGAAAACAAATGCTTTTAGAAAGCATTTAGTATTGGAATTTAAAAAAAAAAAGAATATTTAAATACCTGCATGCTGTTCCGCTTATTGCATACCCCTTGCTTGAGCATGTTAATGTCTTAAACAGCCTTGAATAGCATAGTCTTGAACACTGTACTTTGATCAACTATTCCACCTACAGTAAAGACCTCCTGCAGAAAACTCATGAATCACTCATTTAAAATGGATAGCTCCCACCAACCAGAAATAATAGAGTGTATTTGCTGACTTCTTACCTAGTGTCTACAAGGGAAAAAGAATATTCAGCTTCAACCATTCAAGCTGAAGCTGAATTTAACAAGAGTAGATCTACATGAACCTGGGATATCTGAAGAGCCAAAGCTCAATTAACTCCACTTAACAATTAGACTGGGTGTACTTCTTCATTTCACAAAGCATTTGTCATTTAATGTCATAGGACTGTTATGCAAAAAAAATATGGAAGGACCCTTCTGATCTTTAGATAGGAAAAGAGCAATTTCCAGATGACAGTGTTAATTTAAGAAAGAAGAATTCCTGGACACAAAACCACTGGTAATCCATTTTCTACCTTGTCATTCAAGTTTCTATATACCCCTTCTATAGGTAGTACTAAATGAAGAACACATTTTTGCATGGAAGAGGAAAATCTCTCACTCTCTGGGTTTAGGTTGACCATGACATCTGCAACTATAAGACCAAATGATAATGACCAAGGCTGCGAAAAAGAAAAAAGGAAAAAGGAAAAACATAATTATCCATCTGTCAAGCTTTATGATTGATTGGGATGATAGAACAGAAAAAACTGAAGACAAGTTTCTACTATAAGTATTTCCGGTAAAGTCCTGCTTTTCCTAGCCCTGATTATTTGAAACTAAAATACAAGACATACAGAAAGATCCAAAAATAACTATTAATAATTCCTTTACAGGTGGTTACTATGATTATTGCAAAAGAGTTGCTGAAACCTTTGCGAAGAACCCTAATGAGGTTGCAAAAATCCATGACTGATTTTCTTCAAAGCTTCAGGTAACTCCCTTGTTCTTAGACTGCAAAATAGTAGTCATAGTAGAAACAGTTCTTTTTTGGAGAACATAGAAAGATAAGATGAAAAGGCAAATCTGACAACAGTTTTACTCTAATGTTCACTTCCAAAGAGGTGTGTTTTTTACCACGTCACTAGCACATTGCAAAATGAGCTATTAGCATTTCCATAGAGTCTCACTTTTATGAAGCGCTAAGGCTTGAAATTACCTTTATTATGCCTTAGTGTAGTCTCAGCATTCCTGTTTAACTAGCAAGTCATTAAAAAAAAAAAAAGATAAACAATAAATCTAACTTCCATAGATAAAGCTCCCCATTTTTGTTTGAAAAAAATCTGAGTTCTCTTAAGATAAAAGGTAGATTTTCTTCATAGGTCATGCATTTCTTAAATTGAAAACAAGTACATTTGCACCACTGACCATAATAATAATTTATGGGAGTACATGCATGAATTGCAGAGAGAAACGACAGTTCATATTTTATCTTGGTGCTTTGCTTGAAATCATTTAAATACTTTTATGCCCAGTGGTAGGACACAGGACCAAGTCTTTCAAAACTGATCATCCTGTGAGGGTTAGATTGTAGACATCAGACTCCTAGACAGATTTCTGCCGAATAGAAATGGTATGCCTTGACCGCTCATTTATGAGTCAATATCCAGAAACGTTATAAAAGAAGGCCTAGCTGGAAGGAAAAAAATAAAATAAAATGAGAGTACTAAAAGCCCATATATACTGTCTGCACATACAAGCACCTTCATTCAGAACTCTACTATAATCTTCTTCTGGAAGAATGAAGTAGCAGTGGCAGCAATGGCAACCAGCAACCAAAGGTGGAAACAATTGGGCATGCTGACACATTGCAGCAACTGGAAATGACAGCCCAATAGTTCTGGTAGCTCTCACATTTGGCAGGAGATTTTTCTGCCTATAGTATCTCAGTTAAACTAACATTCATGGCACTTTCAACTACTTTGGGTTCTGCTATGAAATATATTTAATTTAAAATAAAAATGTCTTTCCTTGGATTTCCCAGCTGTGGAAGATTTTACTCGTCTCTCTTAATCTAGACTCAAAGTTCCAGGTATGATACTAATTTGCTACAAGGAAAAAATTTTCATACTTAGGCCCTCCCTCAAAGATGCATTGTCCTCACATTCAGAAATCAATTAAACGTTTGTGTGCACGTTGAAACCAACAAAAATTCTAGGAAAAAAGTCAGACATTAGTATACAGCATACTGTTACACTTTAGGTCACTATTTCCCCATCATCATCATCATAAACTTTCTAAAATGATAGTTATGTTAGTCTTCATATCTGGTCTCTTCCACCGTATTTTCAGCATAGTTTGGTGTTGTTTGTTAAGTCATATCCGACTATGTGTCTCATATACACATCCTGTGTATCCTGTGCAGTTTTGCTTCCAATATAGCACTGTAAATTTTATTCAAAGAATGATTTATGCAAGGTATAAAATGTGCTATATTCACATGTGAAAATTATACTACAATATTGTTCTCCCAGGAGCCATAAATAGATCAGAGTCCAGTTTGCACTATGAAAAAGAAATATGAACCTCACTGGGACTTTTAGTCACAATATGTTGGCTCTGAATTGAAGATCCATTTTGTATCATGTCCCACTAGACTAACAAAAATCTGCTTGTTTACAGAAGTTAATTTAAAACTTTTAGTAGAAAAAAAGGATACAGAACGTGTTGCCCAGCTTCCAACCAAGCTTGGTCTTATTCCAGACAAAAGCCAATGTGCATTGTTGTGCTGCATTTTCTAATAAATTGTTCAAAACCATACTACTAGATACACTGTTACTACTAAATATTTGTTTCTGTCTTCCAAGATTGTTAGGAAATACCCTTTCAGAAGTGGAAATAATTTTATTCTGCAGTCTTCTGTGCAGACACAGAGAAAAGTATAAATTAAATTCTCATGTCGTCTTACTTTTCCATCAATGGCTTCAGCCTCAGATCTGCACTGATAAGCTCACTTAATTGCAAGAGAAAAGCAGTGAAGCCACAGAAAACTTAATTCTTCAGCATTGATTATATTTAAACTGAATACCATCCAAAAAAATCTGACACAATACCATTCACAATGTCACTCCATTTAACAAAGAGGCTGTTGAGATTTTTTGAATGAGAAAAAAAATGAGATGGCATAAAACACAGCAAAGAAACTCTAACCTCTCCTTATGATTTTTGGGTAAGGCTTGAATAGAAAAGTTCTGGAGCTAGATTATAGTTAAATTAGGACTTTTGTTGGCATCAAGACAATCAGCGAGGAGGCAATGCTATAGATTTCTAGATTATTCCCAAACATTTTTTTGACTATGACAATTGGACTATTTTTATATACGGGACAGAGTATTGCAGATGTTTTCTGACTCACACTAGGACTGCATATATTGGAGTGACAACCACAGAGGACTGGAAATATGGAAGGGAGGGGAAGAGTTTTGCATTAAGACAGATATTGGTTATTGTTCTGAATGACTTTATTGGTAATGATAATGTAATAGGAATGATTTTATTTTAAATCATGCTTATAGCTGAAGAGGTGCTTCAGAAATAATTCTATGCTGAAATATGCACGTTAGTTACTATTTGCTAAACTCTCACTGGAACTTACCCTGATCTGCCATTGTTCAAAAACTGATATGTTAGATATATATGTGGAAATCACTGGTCCGTGCTCTCATATCAGACAACTGAGATCTGAATTTTTCATTGCAGTAATCACAGCTGTACAAGACTGAATTTGTTTGAATGCACAAGGCATTACTTGCACTGTCTTTTCTTTGTTGCCAGAAACGTAAAACCTGTAATATAGAAATCAGTGAGAAGCAAAGGACTTTAATTTCAATTTCTAATTTTGTGATTTTTCTCTTTTGCTACTGTCGTGGTTTCATAGAGTTGGTTTTCTATTCAAGCAAGCTGCATTTCTGCAAAGACTACAATACTTGATTTCATGGGAACAGAGTTGATAAGACACTTTTTTTTAGTTTCTGACCAGCACTGGTATGTAGTGATCAACGTCTGTAGCAGTTTCCAGTTTGTCAGGTGCAGAAGCTGGGGGGAGCAAAAACCAGGACAGTTGACTGCAACCTGACCAGAAAAATTATACCATACCATAAAGATCACACTCACTATAAGCTGGGGATGGCCCCCTTTCCTTGATGGCTGTCATCAGAGGAGGGTCTTCCCCATCATTCTACTTCTGAGGCCTACTTCCCCACTCATTGACCACTATATCAGACTATAAATCTGTGTATTTTATATTAATACTGTTATTAATACTGGTTTTTATTATTGTTACTTTATTAAATTTGTTTCTATTTCAACCCAACACATCTCATTTCCTCTTACCGATTCCCCTTCCTGAGTGGGAAGGGTCAATGGGTGACAGAACAACTGTCTAAAGGATGACAGTTACTACATAGACTCTCTTTAGATTGTTATATAGCATGCTTAAAAAAATCCTTTTCTCAATCCTGTTATCTGAGAAAACTTACCAGAACTCAAACTTACCAGAGGATGTAAGAGCAGTAAAATCTTAGAGATCTTACTTAAAAACAAATATCTTAAGAACTACGTAATGCTGTACAAATTAAATCCAATAATCCATCAAATAATGGCATGATGATAGACTGAAAAGGGATTGAGTTAACCGTAGAACTGTAAGTATAGTCAAAAGTGAGAATAGTAAAAATTCCATACTTAAACACATATTTTAATGTTTTGAAATCAGGGTGGATTTTCTAGTTTTAGAATTTTTTTTAGCAATGGAGGGGCAGAATTTTGGAAATAATTATTTCATCTACTGTTATATTACTTAATCACTTGCTTAACATGCCTGATTATTATGAAGCTATTACGATATGACAGTTTAGTAATATTCAAAACCGTTACCTACCCCTGTTTATACAGTTTCTAAATTTGTACTGTCTTCATGAGAGCAAGCGTAGGGGATGTGACTAATTTCTGCCATCATTTAAACTGTCTCTGAGGTCAGGGGTCTTCAACAGAAGATTTTAAATCAACATTATATAATAGCTGCTGCTATTAACCTAAAAAATAATTATATATCACTTGAAGTAATCCTGATAGCATTATGAATAATGCAAAAATAAGTAAGCACCTAAAATGAAATAAAACAGCTTAATTAGGTTTCTAAATTCCTAAACAAATTTGAATACCTATCTCTCTGTCACAGAAACTACTGCCAAAACAAAACGGTAAAACAGTCCACATATTAGCAATTGTGAACAATTCTGTCAGGTCTACAATGAACAATAAAACATGATACAGTAAGTTCTTGTATCATGCTCATTTTGATTTTAAAATGCAACTTAGAAAAACTGCTGTGCTAGAGTAGAAACTACGACTAGACTTGTTACATTTTAAGTGATGCTTTATTTTCTGCACCAAATATTACTCATAAGGACACTTCAGAGACACAGCAATACATTTTACCACATTATGAGCTTTTAGAAAGATAATTTAGGCGTATATTCTGAGCTTCTCTCTATAACATTATTTCATGTTCGTATGCTGTTATTCTGTTTTTGGAGAAGTGTAAACAGTTTCAGAACAAATGTAAGAAATACGGGTGTATTGGGTTTTCTGTGAGGGGTTTTTGGTTGTGTCTTTGGTAACGGGGGAAGGGCTATGGAGATGGCCCTTTAAGAAGCTACCTGGAAAGCTCTTCCTTTGCCTTTGTCAGACCCACCTCTGACCAGGGCCAAGCCAATCAGTGCCCCTGAGAATTCATGTATTTAAGGGGGGTGCAGGGCATGCCTCTCTCTCTCTCTGGCACTGGTCCCTATCAGCCGTGTCCCAGGTGTGAGTGGCTCGGCCCTGCCCCTGGCCCTGGCCCTGGCCCTGGCCCTGGCCCTGCCATGCCCAGCTGGGCTTGGCTGACCCAATCCCAATTTAAGCTTAAACCCCGCTGCAGGTCCAGTCTGAAAAGAGAGCCGGGAACTTTTCAGGACCACGAGAAGAGACCTGCAGCAGAGAAAAGGAGTGGGCCCTGAGGAGAACAACTTTGAAGAATATCAGGGTCGGTTGAAGGAAAGAAAGGAGAGGGAGGAGGAGGAGGACGCAGAGCTCAGGTTCCTCTTGCCACCCGTAGCGAGAGACAGGTCAACTGGCCTCCAGCCCGTAGAGCTCAGCAGTGGGGCAGGGCCACATGAGCAGTGGCTGCCCCTGAAGAAGCTGTGATTCTGGGCAGTGTGTGCTGGACCTGAGCAACTGTAAGGGAACTGCAGCTGTGGGCAGACCCAGATTCGAGCTTTATGGACTTGGGCTGAAGCAGTTTTGTGCATGAGGGAAACTGCAGCTGCGGGCAGACCCAGATTGGACTTTTGAGGACCTTTTCTTCTGTGGAAAGGGCGCCACATGGAAGCAGAGAGAGGCTGGGCGGAGTCCTCACTACCCCTGAAAGACACATGGCACGAACCAACTGCAACCCCCACTCCCATCCCCCTGCGCCTCAGGGCACAGGGTGGGGGAGGTGAAGAAACTGGAAACAAAGCTGAGTCTGAGAAGAAAGGAGGGGTGGGGGGGAAGGTGTTTTGAGTTTAAGATCTGGTTGTATCTCCCATTGTTGTGCTCTGATGTTGGTAACAAATTAAAATTGCTTTGCTGTTTCTCCTTATGATGAGTGTCTTTTGTCCGTGACCTTTTTTAAGTGGTGAGAAGCCCCCCCCAGTCCTTATTTTGACTAGACTCTTTTCTGGGGGCTAGTCAAAACCATGACAATGGGATAGTATATGCATACATGCCTTCTACAGATATTCGGGTCATAAATAAACCCCAGAGAATGGTGTACAGATGTTACATGTATTATAACATAGTACAAAAACATTTTTTATGGGATCATATTGAATATAACATCACTTGCTGTCTTTCTATTAGTTGTAAAATTTAATCTCCGTTTCTATATTCACAGTAACTTCACTAAGCTTATCTTCTGCTTTTCTCCTGCTGTCATGTGCTCAATATAATCAGTCCCACTGCCAGAATGACTTTTTCAGAGGTACCAATATAAGAGTCAGGTAGACCAGGATACTTTAAAAAATTTACATTTCATTAAAATGAATTTAGGCCTAAATGCGTTATTCTTTCCCAGTCACTAACAGTATTACTGAAAATGATCTGACCACATAGGCAGGACAAACTATATCACAAGTCATCATATTTATCTGTCAAAATATAAGATGTATGCATATTTGTTTTTTTTTTTAATTGAGGAGATTAGATTAAGAACAAATGTATTCTGAAAATGCACTAAGGTTACCCTAAGGGTTGTGTCTGAAAACATTATGTCTTTAAAATGGATAAAGTCTGTTGAGGACTGACTAGAAATCAATCAACTGAAAAGTAACAAACATAAACCTGGTAAAAGCATTCAATACTATCACTAGATGAGTTCTCTGATTTCCTAAGGCAAACAGTACTATGACTTTCACCAAGCAATATCCTCTGTTGTCAGTGTTGTCCCCATTCCTTTCTTGATTTTTAATTTCATCCCACTTATTATTTAAGATTTATCAAATTAAAATAGCTTATCTGGGGAAATGAGGGTACAGGAATGTTCCTACCTGCTTCTTTTCACTGTAGCATGCTTACAATTTAATCTCAGTTCAGACTCATCTTCCAATATCAAAATAATGTTCATATTTATTAAGTAATCCTAATTGTCAGCATTTTTCCCCTAATTTTGTTTTAAATTCTTAATGTTCTACCTTGTTTCTCAAAACTTACATTGACAGAATTTTTTTTTTTTAAGTAAACATTGTACTTACATTTCAGGAAATCTGTTGGAGCCTGAGAAAATTCAAAATCTGAATACTATCTGTTCTTATTTTAAAATTAAGGGGAAATTAAATCAGCCCTGAATTGAATAAAGCTCTTACAGAATCTGAAGATTAGGGGATAGATGACTAATGTGGAGGACCCATCACTGGTAGAGAAATACAGACCAGTTAGCAACCAACAAGCTAAGCAGCACAAGCATCACTACAACTGAAAGTTAACAGTCTACCTCTAGGAAGAAAGAATGCAAATCTTGCTCACAGCCTTGAGGACTCTTATAATGGAAAACAACAATTCTGAAAAAGATCTGAAAGCAAGAGAATAGTGGACAGAGGAAAGACGTCAAGAATCAGTTATGCCTGGAGTTTCCATTGTGAGACAGACAAAGGAATTCACAAAATTATTTGAAGGCATATAAAGACATGGGGAGGCTATGCTTCCTCTGTGTTTTGCTCAAATATAGCTGTCACTGAAATTCTGCACCTACAATACAAGAAAGATGTAAAAGATGGACAAAGTCAGGTTTTTTAGAGATCTGCAAAATCGTTAGGTTTAGTCATACACCAAATAGTACTGAAAAATCTGTTCATTTCCTTATGAATTTAATTAAACAGTGACTATGATTATGTGGAAAAAAGAGTAGAAAATTTTAATACTAGTGTTTCCTCTGGGTTTTAAAAATAAATTTAAATTCTATCATGGAAAAACATGGTAACCTAAGGTTAAGTAATGTCAGAAGAATTTCAAATAATAATGAAGACCAAATATTCATTAAAAACCATTAGCTTTCAGATTAATAAAATATTTATTTATTAATATGAAATATTTAACATACTTTATGTCACTGCTGGTTTCACAGATTTTGGGGATTCTGAACAAACAAAAAAGACGCAATAAATGTATTTTTTTGTATGATTCACTTTTTACTGAAATTATTATCAGAATGATACATTTATTCCTCTAACTTTCTTAAACCTTAGAGTAAACCACCATAAAGTCCGTCCTTTATTAGTCTCATCCATCCTTAAAGAAACTACAGTATTAATTTTAACATCCATAGACTTTTGACATAAAAAAACCTCAGTAACACAACAAGCCCTTGGCTACACACTAAACACTACCTCTATTTGATATTTGCTGATTAATAATTTAGGATTTTCAAACTGTCGAAGTTGCTATGCTGCAAATGCATGCGTTCCTCTAGCAAAACCATTGTCACCAGAAATAACTGTTGGATTGATTTTCTATAATTTTTTAAACAAAATGTGTAGGTGTACAGTTTGGGTCATTTCCATTTTAAAACAAACAAATGAACACAAAGACGAGAAGTTTATCAGCCTAATTTCATTGACTTGATATTTTTGCAAAGTCTTTTTATTATTCAAACTTAAAAAATCACTCTTGTCATCTTGCAGGGCATTGAGTCACAAAATCACTCTCACATAGCTTGCTTTGCTTAAGGGCAGGGTTGGAGAAGGGTTTTGAGAATCATCAGTCTTGTGTAGCAGGAGCCATTGCTGAAGGCACTACAGTTACAAAAGAGGTAATGAAATAGGGTAGTGATAGTAAATTAGAAAGTACTAGTGCAGGCTTTATTTGAGGCAGCTATGGGTTGCAGTAATATCGCAAGGTAGCTTTCTAGGTAGCATGAGTTGCTCTGCATCTCTAAATCCTGTAACACTCAGTAGTAATGTAAGGACTAACAAAAGACTCAAAAGAAAAGATGCTGTCAGTCATCACAAATTAAATAGGTGTGTCTTCCAAAAAATCAAAACAGTACGTAAATGATACATCCTATGGGTCCAGTATGCCAGAGTACCCACTTAATTTAAGTATATCGTTTTGACAGTATTCTAAAAACATCAGGATAAATCACAAAATCATTAAAACTAATCACAACCACTATTTTCAGTCTACTCCTAAACCCTTTGTTCTTTACTGATCACAAATGCAATGCTTGCAACCAGCATGGTTCTAGCTCTGAGCTCTTGAGAGAAAGCCCAACTAAAATTATGGCCCTGCTGTACCAGACAATGTGCAATTGCAGACAAACGCTTCTTGTCCTAGAAAACACAATACCAGAGTGGTTCCTGAAATGTACTCTATGCTTATACAAGAGCTACCAAATACTCATTCATTCAGAATGATTTTAATGTGTGTTAAGGATTCCAGTAGCTTACTTAAAGACAAAAAGCTCTCAAATGGCTTAGCGGAATTTAGAAAAAATCTTATTCTCTGGAAAGTTAGGTCTACTAAATCAGATTTTTTTAAGTTTACTCCTAAAAGAATTTTGTCTTTGAAGGCACAAGAAGAAGTCTCTCATGCTGTTTTCAGCTTCAGACACATTTATAAACAAAATACCCCTAGTTTTGCTTTTTCTTAAAGATATCAATTTACTAAACTATCAGTACTAAAATCATCACATAAACATTTAAACAGCTATTTAAAACAATATATCTTGTGTAAACTATTTCAGATAGGTGCCATGCTTATTGCAAAAGTACAGAAAGAAAAATTTTAGGGTCAGAATTTTTAGTTTCTCTTACAGTCTCCAGAAGTAAACTGTTATCTAATGGCTCCACAAAGGCTGGATAAATGGAACAATATTTGGTTTTCATTTGAGACATCTGTAAGGACTGAACCATAGGACACAAGCTTCATAATGAGAGAGAAATACCCACATATTTTAGTAGAAATTCATTAGCTGGCATTAATAAGTTCTTAGACTCTAGCCACTAATAGGAAACAGTGAACTACCTTGTCTTGCTATGGAAGGCAACAGAAGATAGCTATCCAGTGCCAACAAATTATGGAGAATAAATACATAAAATTCATCATCTAACTTATGTTAAAGAATCAGCATCTAATTCCAGCTTTTAGTTAAAAAACCCCAACTTGTATGAACTGTCTTAAATAACACAGGTGGATAAGCGTTCCCTTTTCCACTGCACTAACAGGACATTAACATGCAGAGAGCCTTCTCCTCATCTTTGGATCCTGCAATTCAGAAACATTCTTATTACATAACCAAATTGCTTGTTGAATATTTCAGTTTCACTTCTAATACCACCCCAATAGCAGAACCTTGCCCAGTTTCCTTACATGTCCTCTATAAATGTTCTCTTATGCTACTTTTCCACAAAAGTTAAAAATAATAACTGACTTTGACTGTCCACTTTTGAGGGGATATGGTGAGACACCTCATAATACCGTGAAATTGGCAGATAGTTGCCATCCTAATATAGACATTGTATCTTGAAAAGCTGCTCAACATACGTTCTCTTTTATTTCTTCTTTCCCTTCTAGCACTGTTTGACTGGAGTGTCCTGTATAGATTAACATACTGTAAGGGTTTGCTACCTTCATTAAAAAAAAAAACCCAAAGCAAAAGAGAACAAAATTCAAGAAAACATTCTGAAATCAGCAAAATTCTGAGATATCTACATCTCAAATTAAATATAGTCAGATGATGAGTAGAATAGTCTATTATATTCTTGCTCTAATCAAGGCATACACTGGAATTTGCCACACTCCGCAATGCATTATACATCCTTAAATCATTCAGTAAAAATTGAACAGTCTGAGGATGTGTGGCAAAAGAACACATATATTTCTATCTCCTTTTAATCAAAATCAAGTCTGAATTATTGTTTGAATTGAGAAGATATTCAGCAAATGTAAAATACTTGGATATAGAAAAGATTTTTTCTATAGCCATCTCACTTCCATTATGAGAAGTCAAAATATTAAATTTTTTTTTAATGGAGAATTTAATACATCTAGTGCTGTCACAGTTCACTTTCAAATATTCTGGGTATCTCAGAAAGGTCAGGTGACCTTCACTCTAGAAGTGCCTATTTTTATTCTTTGTCTACCAAGGAAGATCAGGATTACAAGCTCAAATACAGATGCCTACTCTGGACCTGTTTTGGCGAGATGGATCCCATATGCAAATATTAAGTAGGAAAGAAGTATGTTGGAAAGAAGTGTGTCGGAAGTTTGCTGTAGGGCAGAAGTAAATATTTTATTTAAACAACTCAAGCATGTTGCCACTGTTTCCATGCTTGCTACATCCTGTCTCTCTATAGAACTTAACACCTTGGAGAAATAAATGAACTGACAAGCTTATCTGAAAAGAACAATAAATAGTAAAATAGTCTAGCTACAAACTCCATTCTTCAGTATCCACCCATCGCTGGCTAAACACATATCCAACTTCCTTGACTTCTCTCTTTATGTTAAGAAACAAACATCTCCTCGAAGGTGCCTGTAATGGCTGTCAGTAAAAAGGAACTCACTGTAAAACACTTAAGTGCAAAAGACAGAAGACAGTTCATCACAACCTGACAAAAACTGTATTCCAAAATTAGGACAAGTAAATTTAGCTAAAGTATATTTTAGACAGTTTAAGGGCAGATGCTGATCCTTTGCTGTCTTTTTTGCATAAGCATTAATGTTCTCATAAAACAGGTTTTTATGATGCAAGGGTTTTTTAAAATAGTTCACTTTTAAAAGAAACATTATATTAATCTACTGCCTTGTACATTGTGCTTACTATACGGCTTTACTTTTTGGTTTTAGTCTAAAATAAGATGGAAATGAAAAGTTGCATGTGATGGACAGAATTTGCAATATCTCTTGGGATGAAAGGTTCTAAACAAAATATCCATTAAAAGGGCCATAGTGAGACCTATTTGTACTAATTTATATAATAATATAATTATTATATATAATATAACTTATATAATATAATGTGTAGAAAGTGACTCCTCAATAGTCTTACCTTTTCCTAATTGTTTTATGTAAGCATTTTTAATGGCTAATTATTCACATCAGAAGACCCAGAAAGATTCTTGTGCTGACCAGTCATTAAGTGACACAGTTCAAGTTTCATGAGTTTATCTTATCTTCACACCTATGCATCAACACCCATAGATTTAATCATATGCAATAGTGATCTGTGATGCAATATGAGATGTACTTTTGAAAGAATTATGGAAGCAAACCAGATAAATGTTTTCTTAGGCAAAAGAATCAACAACATGCTCCTTAAAAGTACTCATTAATTTAGTCATTCATATCCAAAACTTCTGAGACATGGTCAGATTAACTACTCTATTTAGACCATGGCAAAAGCATTAAAGATTTTCTGAATCTGAAGTGCATTATCTGTACGTGTCCAGATTAGCCCTGGAAGTAAGGCAAATCCAGCAGTATGAAAAAAATGTATCCTTCATTTCCTTTACTTTTTATAAACACACACACAAAAAAAGCTTGTGAAATGGGCACAAACCTCAATCTCTTTCCCAGATCCCCATGTGTTAGTACTCTGTGACCACTTGAACTGGTGAGGATGAATCCCCCCAACAGTGAGGCAGTTACAGTCAGCTACCAGGAAGTTCAACTGATCCAGTTCAAAAACACTGATATCTCCAAGACAGAAAAACCCCCCATGTCCTTTATTATTGTCATGCATACAAATTACATCACTATGCATCTATGTGTGCTAATAGTTATTTCAAGAAGTTTTATAATTAAATATTTGAAAAATGCATCTTAATTAATTACTTGCAAGACTTAATTTGGTTATCTGAATAAACAATGCCAGGATTTGCAATAATACCTAATATAAAGTATGAATTGCCATCTATTGGTGCGAGAGCAGGAAGAACCACATAAGCAACTTTTAATTTATTATTTCTCATACCCTTCAGACATTTTATGTCCCACTACCAGTAGCAACAAATTAATTAAAAACTTTTAATAGGATACAGTAAATTAGGAATGAAGACTAGAATGTAGAACTGTGTGCAGTAGAGAAGAATTAAATAACTGCTGTAATTATGAAACAATACTTCCTATGGCTTGACATGACAAGAAAATATTTGTACTACAAATTCAGGATAAACTATTTTGTTATTTCATCACTTCCATTAGGAGTAGCAACAAAAGTGAGGAATCTTTTAACAGTAAAATAAAGTTTTTAGGAATTTTATATACATCCAGAAATGTAATAAAGATTACAATATTATTTAATATTTTGCTGGGCATAAGAAAGGAGCAGTACCTATTTTACTAGGAATTGTGATGCCTTTCCCTTATTAACAGGAGATGAAGCCTTTGCATTGCTATAGCACTTCAGTCAAGAAAGGCCCATGAATCTGTTTGCAAGATGATCTTAAACCAGAAAAAGAAGTGTTTGGCTCAGTAAGGGCCTCAGTGGCTGATGCAGAGCTCATATATATTATTTGAAACATTTCTACTGAGACCTTAGAGATTATGGACAAAAACCTGAAATCCAAGAGATATTGCTGATACTAGATTTTCTTTCTTAGGAGCAGTAGCATGCTGCACTCAGAAGTGTTTGATAAGAGAGCAATACTCAGAGAAAAGAAAAACAATAAACTCTGAATACATGATCCAGTCAATATATAAGAAAGAACCAATCACATTTATGTAAGCTTGCTATCAAGTTTAGAACATTTTAGTGCTTAGTTCAGAACATTTAGTCAAAGTACTAAGGATGTATAAAACTGTGATGAGACCCATAATAAAAAAAATAAACATTTTAAAAAATACTGTAGAATGTGTTTTCAACATAATAGCAAGGGAGTTACGTGCTTTTGGTATTAAAAAAATAACAGCCAAAAATACATTTCTGTCAGATGCATATCCTTCCAGATATGCTCTTGCAACATTAGGGGCATTGTAGTACGTACCATGATCATTCTACTTAAAGATTCCTCTAGAACAATGCTAAATTCATTCCTCATTGATTCCACATCCTGTATTTTCTGTCTCTTGAACCATTAAGCAATCACAGGGATCTCTTTGACTAGAAAGAATATTTTGCTACATTTCTACAATTTCTCCAGAAATATTTCATAAGACCAAAAAACACTAGTCAAAATTGAAACAGCTGAAACAAAACTGAACCATTTGAATCCAAATGGAATCCAGGCTGGAACAAGACTCAGAGATTATTGGCACAACCTTTATCACTCAATAAAGAAAGAAATAAATCTAAAATACAAGATCTAAAATATGAAAGCCACAGTCATATTAAAAAAATGTATTTTTACAGGTTTTACATTTGAGGGAAAACAAAGCAAACTATCCACCCACTTACCAACTATGTTCTCATGGTATATGGGGTTCTGGGCCCCTCAGTTCAAGAAGGACAGGAAATTACTTGAAAGAGTCCAGCGCAGAGCCACAAAGATGATGGAGGGAGTGAAGCATCTGCCTTATGAGGAGCAGCTGAGGGAGCTGCGTCTCTTTAGCTTGGAGAAGAGGAGACTGAGGGGTGACCTCATTCATGTTTATAAATTTGGAAAGGGCGAGTGTCAGGAGGAAGGAGCCAGGCTCTTCTCAGTGACAGCCAATGACAGGACAAGGGGCAATGGGAGCAAGCTGGAGCATAGGAGGTTCAACCTGAACATGAGGAAAAACTTTTTCACTGTGAGGGTGACAGAGCACTGGACCAGGCTGCCCAGAGAGGTTGTGGAGTCTCCTTCTCTGGAGACATTCAAAACCCGCCTGGATGCGTTGCTGTGTGACCTAGTCTAGGTGATCCTGCTCTGGCAGGGGGGTTGGACTGGGTGATCTTTTGAGGTCCCTTCCAACTCCTAACATTCTGTGATTCTGTATGAGAATGTATGGCCTCAAGCTCTGAAACACTTTCTCCAATATCCACTGATTCTGCTTGTGCTGTATTCCAGAAAGAACTGTTTAAATTTAGTGGTTATTAAATCACCAATATCCATGTAATCCAATTTAGATATAAAAGAGAAAAATTATTAGCATGACCATGATTTTCAGCAGTGAAGCCTCAATTCTCTGTCTTTTTACTTTAAACATCTACAAGGCAAAAATGTGATGTTCCTGACATTATAGTGCAGTAGAAGGAAGATGTAGAGAAGGCATGAGTCATTCACAAGCCTTTTGCAGGCTTGGATAAGTACTCTAAAACATAAATGCTGGACAATTCAATGTACCAATGATTTAAGAGAGATCTTACAAGAAATTTCTATATCCACAGTTTACTCAGAAGGCTGAGTATATATAATAAGGCCACCACTCAATAATTTCAAAATCTTACTGATTATTTAAGGTCCTCTGTGACCTTAAAAAATAAATATAGTACCCTTGTTGTTTATGCCTGTAAATTAAATTAAATTCTTGATAAATTAATAACTGTATAATACCAATATTTTTGAAACAATGAAATTATAGAAAATAAACTAACGTCTAATCCTTGACTGTTTCGTGGGACATATCCATCCCTGACAATCATAATAGATGAGCATGATGAACACAGGAAAATTGCTTCAAAATTCAGACCCAGAACCTAATCATTTTACTGTTAAAAGCCACCTAAAATAATGAAGTTAAACTTGCAACTCACAAGTGGAAAATAAATATAGACTTCTGAGCAATTCTTAACAGCAGTGTAAAGAACAAATATTCTGGATGTTCTATATTTTGTAAATATGAATACTAATTTTAAATCCTCAGGTAATTACTAAAAGTGTAACTTGATAGTCCAGTTCTGGAACTGTTAAAGAATTCATCCTTTTGTATGTCTTTTTAGCACTTATCTATGGCACCCAATACTTGTTCTTCTTTGTTTCTTTGCTGCAATAAAGCAGCAAAAAATATAATTAACCTAGCAATAATTTCTAGTACAACCTGTACTACTACCTTTTTTTTTTCTTTTTTTTCATATGAAATGGCATGTAGATTGGGATTGCAAGGCAGACCACAAGAAGAAAAATGAAATTACAAATTCTAGACAGATTATTACAAATTATATTCTAACATTCAGCCATGGTAAAATCCAATCATAAAATACAGCACCTGAGCTACTTTGGTGATGGTATGGATGATATTTCCATTTGGATAATAGTGTGCTACTCTGAGAACTCATGTCCCAGAAAGAGGAATAGGCACAGGAAATAAGAGTCAAGTTTTCTAGCTGTCATTTGAAAGCAGATCACAAAACTACAGCTTTAGTTTACCAATTGAGATGGAAAATGACTGCAGCCTATAAGAACAGAAGGGCATAAACATCAGGGAGTAGAAGAAAACGGAACTACTGAAAATCTGAGTCTTGGCACAAAAATAAATAAACTAAGTACAAATGCAGGAAGTTGAAGAAGTTAATGTCACCAAGCATTAAGGACTGAAGAGACAGAAGAACCTTTCAGCCAGAATAATGAGAGCAAAAAAAAATCTTTAACTACTTTGAAGACAGAGTTCAATATGTTTCAAAGGGATTATATGATATGCTATCTGTAAAACATTCTTTTAAATCCTATGTCTTCTAATCATAAAAGAAGTCAATTACAGCTTCTTAAAAACTGAAATGTGATAATTCTTTTCAACACCACAAGTTCTGCTCTCATACACTCTTAGTGAAAAAACATCACAATAAGAGTATTTAAGTATTCATGACCTGAAATGAAACAATTCTATTATTAGATTTCATTCACATAATATGTACTGTATAAATGCAGTTTCATATCATGCCATTGTGCAGCAAAAAGCAACACATCTCCCCTCCCCAAATACACCTCTTAACCTATATTATCATAATCGCCTAATCATACTGCTGAGTGTTTCATTATACATTAACATTTGACTCTATGTTGCTGAATGTTAATGAACATATTCATCTTTACTTTTCTGAAGTAGTCCTACCTAGAAACAGTATTACACATCTGAGTGTTTTGTATATATTTTTTCTAAAACTGTTCCTTGTTGAATACAAGACTCTTCACTTGCTTGTGAAAGCATTTCCAAACAAATCCTGTTAATTCTGAATATGGTTCACTAAGCAGCATGATCTCATTAACAGAACAAGTTGCTAATCTAGTAAATCAAAATGCTCAGGTGTTTCAACTTAAAGGACGTTCTAATGATTTCTTCTGTCAGCCTCACAGAAGCCTAATGCTTTTCAAACAAGACTCATCAAAATAAAGAAAGAACTAATGAAGAGAATGGGAACAATGCAATCTCATACTAAACATTCACATATAAATACTAACTAACATTGCATCTGCATTCTTGAGGTTAGTTGCAATATTTTGACACCATGTGAATTTTCATTAGAGAGGTAGTTTCATCTGTTGTACTGAACTAAAGGAAATGTTTGAGAGACAAATTTGTGAATCCCTGAGATTTCTAACACAAGTGAAAAAGGAAGAAAGAAAAAGCTTGATGGACTGCGTTGTCAGCCAGATCTTAGACTTCCTCAGTGTTCAAAGCATTGATAGTCATTAGCAGAAAAATGCTAACTTAACTACTTGAGCTTAATATATTACTTAACAGTTATATATTTTATTTATACTTGCACCACACGATTTGGTTTCCTTTTCAGTTCAGCAGTTTTGGAGTCAAGAAATAGCAGCCTCAATCTTAAAAAGGTGAATTTAAATATTAAAATTCGAAAGACATAATTTATTATTTTAACTGTAGGCCAAAAAGTAGGTGAGTGTTGCATTCAAAACAAAACTGTACCTTTAATGTTAGATAGGCCTAACTTTATTCAACCTGAAATCCAGTAATTCAATCCAGCAATTCAAATGTACAAGTGCCAATTAGTACAAGGGATATTTTTTTTTTCTTATGCACAGGGAGTAATTTATAACATGAGTCCAGGATTTCGTCAAGCCATGTTATACAGCTCAACCTATCAACTTGCAAAACATCAGTTTAGAATTAATTCTTCATGCCCATTACCATTTCAATCATACAAAAGGGAAAAAAATAAACTACCAAGAAACTAGAGTTATTATTTTCATTATGATGCTCAAGGAGCTTGCAAGATGAAAAGCATACAAATTGGAACTGGACACATATGAACTAAGTGGCTATTCTGTCGCACTGCCTTTCACAAAAAGCATCCTCAAGGTTCTTTGATTAAAACATGAAACAGGCAAAATAAGCAGTACTTGCAAGACATAATTCATTAAATATCTCTTGTACAGCTCAATGGTTAATCACATTTCTTCCACAAGATTTTAAAATTAAGTCTGATACTTCTGGTCACAAATATGAAATAGAAATCAATGAGCACTTTTAAATAAAGATCAAACATGTAAATAGGGAATTACCACAATACACCATGTTAACCTATATTTTACTTATTTTAAAAATATATATTGTAAAACAATCTAGTAAAAACTCTTAGTCAACAATGACAACAGAAATATCTGATCAAAATTGCCACTGGCCACTCAATGCTAGAAATCCTTCTTAAAAGAACTGCAAAACTATACAGAGTACCCAGACCTGCAAATTTCTAATCTTTGCAGAAAAACAGGAAATGGGTTAATCAAGTCATACCTGGAGAAATTGGTTGGTTTTCGCATGACCCACGTCTCCAGCCTCTATCTGTGCTCTCGACAGCTTGTCTTCAGTTTCAGTTAGCCAATGACTAAAGCTTTTAATGTCACAGTGAAAAAGCCGCCACTTTTCCAAAGATTTGTCAAATCGTCTGCAAGTATAAAAGGAGATGAAATAACTATCTACTGATGCTTTATTTATTGACTACAGAAAAAAAAATGTTGGATAACTCAGGTTAAATGTGGTGTTGTGTTGATGGCATCATATATTAGCTTTTCTAATAGTTATATCAAATGGTAACATGGTCGTACTTCCAAACAGTGAAATTATCATTAAGCATATGCGTCACAAATCTCTGTCTTACAAATTTTTTAAACCTTTTCAATGTTTCAAATAATTTCTGTAGTCAAAACATTCTTCCAATTTACAGCTTTATTAACCCACACCAATTCACATCATAGGTGCAATATCCCCAGGTTCCAGTGTATACCCCTCTGTCAATATACTTAGTGACTTAGCATGAAGAAAACACCAATGCTGATTAAAGGCTCTTAAGGCACCTTAGTAATTTGCTGTAGCTACCAACACAGCAAAGAGCTAACATAATGGCTGTGAGTTGTGCCTATACAATGACTTCTAGGTCACTTTTCAAAGGGGAAAAAGAAATTTAAAAAAAAAATGTGTCCCGCATCTGACCTACCACGTACAATAAGCAAGGATGAAAAATGTTACTACCAGGTCTGCAAATCTACAGTCCACTACATAAAAAACTGTGCACGTACTTCAGGCACTTTAAGAAGATCTAACCTGGTTTTGTCCAGCGTGACTGATTGAACTTCTGGTTCAAATTCTGTTTGCCTTAACCACTGTCAACTACTAAAGAAACACAATTAAGACAGAATTTGTTTTGTTCTGTTTTGATTTGTTTTATTTTTGCAAGTGGTCCATGTCTTAAGGAATTCAGTTATCCTATGTTCTGGATTGCTGCTGAAATGTGATCACTAATCAGAGATTAGCTAGAATGTTTTGTTAGCAGATCATCATTAAACATGCTACTGTTGTTTAGTTTAATAATCCTCCTCTGAGGGATTATAGTAGATTGTAGGGTATACTTAAAGGATAAAACCAAAGATGCTCAATTATTTTTCAAGGAAGTAATCTGGTTCTTTATGGAGAAACTATACAATTGTTTGAATGTTAAAGAGTTTAACTCGCTAAATAAAATCAGTTTACTATCAGTGAATAAAGACCATCTCCTCCTTTGTACTGATGATTTTTCATTTTATAGAAGAAAATATACGTTTTTCTTCTCTTCTATTGATAATATATATCACCTTACTTTTCACAGTTTAAAACCTTATAATACCATACAGTATGAACAGCACTATATCCATTCATAACCTTCTACAGAAGCATATATACTTAACATACATATATACTTAAGATCATAAGATGCTGAAGAAAAGACAATAATTATTTAAAACTTTCAAAACCACGTTTTTTAGAGTCTAAATTCTGCACAGAAGAGTAGTCCTCTAACTGTGTGTGAATCAACTCTTCTTGTTCCTCAAGGAGAACTTGATTCATGGGCCTTGAGGTTAATGGTTGCTAAATACCAGAACCTTTATTTGATTTAAAAGAGAATAGTTGCTGCTTAGTCCTATACAGTCTACACATGCCAAATAGTCCAAGCCTCCCTCATAAATGATGTGTTCAGTAAATTTCATCGGGAATGGACAAACTATCAGAATAGTTCAGGTAACCTTTATTCTATTGATTTTAACACGGCTACATGTCTGATAAAGCCACAGCAAAGAAGGTGTCAGAGCTCAGCACTGATTGACCAAATGATCTGTCATGCCATTAATAGTGATGACAGATAGAGAAAGATACAGCCTGGGACAAACAATCCTTCGTAACTTTCAGAATACAGAATCTTACAAGTTAAAACTAAAAAATACTTAAGAAAAAAAAAGACATAAAGATCAAAAAGTAGCTTATGTAAGGATTCCTCTAAGCCTTTATGTGCTGATAGCTTTCCACAGAAGCTGACATAAGTATCTTTGCTCCCTACAAATTCAAGCTGTAGTAAGTTTTTAGGATACTGTGTTGCTGTTATTTAAATAGCATTCCCACAGATTTTATTTCGGAACCCAGCATCAAGGGTCTAACAAATTGTTAGAAAATACCATATACAAAATAATCAATGCACAAAAGCTTTGCCTATTTAAGAATAATAGACACTGAGATTTATAGTAATTTCTACACATCAGCAGTTGGTGGAATGTTGCTGTTGAAGCATCAAAATGAGTACTACAAAACATATTTCAAGAATAAGCACAGCTCATGCACTCAAAATATTTTTTAGTTGAATACATTAGGAAAAAGCATAACTTGAAAAGATATTTTACGAAAACGTGTTATAGTAATCAAACATCTCCTAAAGTGCTATGAGATCTTATACCATCATAACTTTCTTCTGTGTCCTCTGCCCTTCATATAGCATAACCCTCTTGAAATGGCTAGGTATTTGTTTCCACCTTTGCCCTATCAGTTGTGTTCTTTGCATTTTTCTCTCTTTATCAAGCTATGTCAACTGAGGACATCAGAGTATTCAAGCCACTGGCCTGAATGAGGTCTACTTTTCATTGCTGTTATGAAACCTGACCATAATCACAGTAAAGATCTTATCTATGTTTAAATTGTGCTCCAAGAAATAAATTAAAAATCCAAATTAATGTTTATTACCACTCTGCTTAGTTGTTGATAAACACAGCAACTGTTCAAGACCTGCCATGTGTGTTGCATTTCTTAGCAATCTTGTAAGCACACAAACTATTGATCTGGTTAAAAACTGTAGTCACTCACCCAACTCATTTATTAAAATGATTGTGAACATATATCACTCTTATCATACTTCTTTCAGAATGAGACAAACCATAACTGAAAGCCACATTATATTTTTAACTACCTTACTCTGAATTACATGGAGAAATATTATTTTACATTTAAAAGAATAGCCCAGAAAGTAAAAGTTAAAATCCATTTCTTTTGGTCCAGTATGGTTTCTAATTTTGGACACTACATTAAAACAGCTTTCCTCCTGTTTCTCATGAAATGAAATTACTCTTCTCAGCATGAGGAAGTTTATCAGCAGCTTAAGTACAAAAATTCAGTAGGGGTTGATATTAGTATCACTGAATTTGCATTCCAGCACTTGCAAATTGAATTCCCCATCACTCTCCATTATTCTTCCCTTTGCTTTGGCTAATAAGAGTCACAAGGAGAAGAAAAGAGAAAAGTTGCAGTGAGAAGGTATGTATATATAAAATTCTTAAGTTTAAATACTAGCACTTATTGCTCATGTCTTAAAATTTGTTACCCTCAGTATAATAAGTATAAACCAACATCAAGCATCAATATAAAATACAGGAAATATATGGACAGGCAAATCCACTAAAATTCTATGCTCTTTCAGAGATTAACTGTACTTAAATACTGCTACAATGGTAACAGAAAATGCAGTTGTTGCTGCAGTGGCAGATACAGGTCCATTTGAAATGAGGGATGAAAGGGGACATCACCATGCAGCTTGATCATCATACTGTGTGCTGTGGGAGACACCTCCTACCTTGAGTATACCTGAGTGAGAGCTTCCCCTGCTGAATCTGTGTATTACATCCTTTTACACACAGTACTACTTTAAACAGCTTTTTAAAATTCAAAAACAAAGAGGCTTTTGTTTGTTTGTTTTACCATTTACAATCCTGTTAACAGGTGGCAAGTTCAAAATCCACAAAAGGAGAAAGCTAATTAACTACAAATGCTGAAAGGCTGAGATTCTGAAGTCTTGGCACAGCAGAATGTAGATGGAAAAAATTCATAAGCAATTAAGAGCAATGCTCTGAGGACTATGAAAACTCAGAGAGTCTATGTCTACCTCAGGAAGCCCCAAGCACACAACTTGGAGGAAAGTGTCATTACAGGCCTTGCAATTCATATACTCTTACCTAGGGATCCACTCTTGTTTGCTGTCAGAGACAAGTCAGTGAGCTAAAAAAACCAGTGTATCAATCCATTTGTATCTTCATCTACTTAATTCCTTTCCCTTTGATGAGCATAAGCAAAAATGGTGTGAATAGTAGGTGACTGTCCGATACCTGGGCATCTCTTTGATGTATCAACCTCTCCATTTTTCCTTAGCATATGCTCAAAAAGAAGATACAAGCGGGCACCCTGAAGTAAAGCATTAGGTTTCACATGACTTCAGACTAGAATGTATGTGTCGTGGTTTAGGCCCAGTGCATA